>NW_020897753.1:5355490-5375778 GCF_003984885.1 Neopelma chrysocephalum | reverse complement strand
TCTCAGGGATCAGGGATCTCCTGTATTTCCCCAAGGTGCTCCCAGGGATTATGGATCACCAGTATTTCCCCTGAGGTGCTCTCAGGGATTATGGATCTCCAGTATTTGCCCACAGGGATCAGGAATCTCCAGTATTTCCCCTGAAGTGCTCTCAGGGATCTCCAGTATTTCCCCCAAGGTGCTCTCAGGGATCAGGGATCTCTAGTATTTCCTCCAAAGTGCTCTCAGGGATCTCCAGTATTTCCTGTAGGTGCTCTCAGGGATCAGGAATCTCCAGTGTTTCCCCCAAGGTGCTCTCAGGAATTATGGATCTCCAGTATTTCCTCCAAGGTGCTCTCAGGGATCTCCAGGCCTGCCTTGGCTTTGCAGGAATCTTGCAGCACTACTTGGAGTTCTCTGTGTAGATTTTTTTTTGTTCCTGCCTGAGGTACTTCATCCAAGGAAGTTCCTCATTGCTCAGCAAGTCGAGGCCTAGAAATTCACTTCTTTTAAGGTTACCATTCCCCACTTCATAAACCCCAGTGGGATTCCATCTGAAATCCCTGGAGTGCTTTAGACTCCCCATGCCTCCTTTTTAGTTTGTGAAACCACTGAACTCCCTTAAAAGTGCCATTTTCAAATGAAGCTCATATATTTAGACTTGACTTCAGCTGTTCCCATGTGAGAATTTGCTTACTCTGTGCTGCTTAAACATTGTTCTACGTATCAAGAAATTCTACATTTTTCTTCCTAAGAGGATCTCGGTTATTTTGATCTGTGTGGATCTAAAGTGAAGTTTTATCTTACAAAGTAAGAGTCAGGGCTGTAAGAAAGTTGGAATATAGAGACCAGTGTTGTTATGGTCACTGCACATGAATTTCTGGTTTCAGCTGAAGGAGTTAAATATATTTATTTTTCAGAGTAATTATTTGGGGATAGAAGCCTGTTAAATACTGGTAGGTTATTCCACTAGTTAATCAATTAATAAAGGGAGCTGGCAGAACAAAATGATTGGCAGATGTTCCTGGAATGAAGAGCATCAAATGTAAAAATGGCAGGTTTCTGAACAAAAAGGAAGAAAAACCTTGGAAAGTGGTTTACCAGTGTGGATTTAAATGACAGATTCTGGCATTTCTTCTAAATTAAAAGTGCCTTTTTTCGCTGTTGTTCAAGATGGGCCGAAGTCGTGCTGATTCTGAGAGCTGCTGAACCAGCTCCTCTTTCCCTGAGGTATTTACTGGGAATAGATCAAACCACTGGGAAGGGCTTAAACAGGCAAATCCACTGAAGTCACTGTCACCTTCAGCTCATTCGGTAGATGGGACTGGCCCACTAAATATCAAAATAAGGACAAATATGTTATTTCTTTTCATTAAGTTCAGCCTTTTACTTCAGGTGCAGGGTTCATTTTATAATTATCCCAACCCTCTTTCCAGTTAGATGCCAACTTGCTGCTTTTTGTTCTGTATCTTGAAGAAATCTGATCTCTTTATATCCACTATTTATCTCTGTATAGATGTATCTCTATCTCTCTATATCCACTGTTGGTCTGGAATAAGCTTGGTGGCAGCAGGAAGAAAAATACAAATTGTTCACGCACAAAAGAGGAAGGTTTATTGGTTCAACCGTTCAGCTGTTCAGTTCACCTTCAAAAACCCAACCAAACTCCAGCCCTGCTCTTCTCTCCATGGCCAGTAGTAGCACTGTTCCTGCTAGGAACTTCTGGATGCAACAGCCTAATAAGTAGAAATGATTAATAATCAAACTGAGGCACTTAGTCCGAGTTAAAGGCACATTTTGTTACCTCTTCTCCTGCTACTTTTTTTTTTTTCCATTCAGTGTTACTTAGATTTTCTACATTAAGTTAATATTTACTCTTCTTGCCACAGAAGAGCAGCAGAGTAAATAGGATTTTGTATAAGGAAGCTGCTGGAGTTAAACAAACACGACAGTGGCCAGTTCTAACCTTTCCTGCGTGAGCCTCAGCATCCCCCAAAGACCCAGGGCCCGTTTCTGGTGCCCCCCCCCCCGGTGATCCTGCCGGGGCAGAGCCTTTCCTGCTGCAGGAGGAGCCCCATCCCCTTCTGTGTGAACTGCTCAGGGTCTCACCGAGCCCTCGGGGCCTGGAATGTTGGATGCAGCTGCACATCCACCCCAGGAATTGCTGCGGCGTTGGAGCTGCCCCAGCAGGGCCGTGCTGAGCTCGTTCTCCTGCAGGAGGAAATGGTGGCTCAAACCCACTCCCGTTCCTGCTCTGGGAATGTTGCAATTATGCAACGTGGGAATGGTGCAATTATGCAACAGTGCCTTTGACCCCGAAATCAATAGGGGCTGCTTAACTGAGGAAACAAATCGAGGCTCTGATGGCCAATAACAAACTGATGGTGGTTTCTTTGATCTGTCTCTCCTCCTGTTAAACTGCCTGCCAAAGGGCGAGGAAAAATGAGGGTTGTCAGCCAGAAAGAACTTTCTGGGCTCCTTTGTAGGAGCTCATCTTTTCATGGCCCTGTGCCAAAGCGTGCAGGTACCTTCCACCCTAACTACAAAGAAACTCATGTTTGAAAAGGATACACAGTTCCAGCAAGGAGAATCTAATGAACTTCTCCTAAAAGTCACACCAAAAGGAATAATATGTTGCATCATGTGTTTATTGCCCACTTGCAGCCATTTATTACTAAAGCTTGGGAAGTCAGTCCTCATCAGATGCTTTGTTTCATCGGACACATTTGACATATAAATAGTGTTATCTGTAATTAAATATGCTCTGGCAGACCTCAAATTGACTGTTGTCACAACTATACTTAGAGCTGACAGTGCTGCAGACTGGGGGAGTGCTTGCAGTGCTCCCAGAGCCGGGGAAGGTCGTGTTCCAATTGCCTGAACCAGCCACAGCTATATTAGATGTTTTCTGAGGATGATGTGGGAACTGGTGTTATCAGTACTTAGGATCAAACTTAGGAAAAAACCTTTAAGATCATGGAGTCCAATGGTAACCCAGCACTGCCAATCCTCACTAAACCCTGTCCCCAAGTGCCACATCTGCATGGCTTTTAAATCCTGTCAGAGGTGGTGACTCCACCACTTCCCTTGGCAGCCTGTTTGAATGTTTGAGGACCCTTTCCTGCTGGATCTCACTGATACCTGTGTTTCCTTGTGCAGATTCACAGTCCCTAAATTTGGGAAATACACACAGGAACAGTTTTCTGGATTTGCCCAGTAGTACATCCCACATGTGTGCCGTGTGTTAATTTGTTTACTTGGAGGTCAGGAGGAAAACACGTGACAGAAGAAGTTTAGAACCCAATTAAAACTTATTATCCAGAAGCAGCAATAAACCTTGGTGGAACAAATGGGCCCAGGGTTCTGGCTGTACCTCAGCATCCTGAGTTGTTGAGTGCTCCAAGATCAACGTGGCTTCCTGCAAGGCAGCTGGAAATGTGAAAATCTGCGAGGAGGTTGCACCATGATTTTCACCCCAGGCAGGAAGGTGATAACTTTAATAAACAACTGAGCTGCAGGTCACATCTTCCCACTTTTTCCCTCCCAACCCAATTAAAACAACAGCCTTTAACTCCCATTTAGCTTTTCTCTCTCTCTCTCTCTCTGTCTTCATGTACTCCTGCTGCCGATTATGCAGAATAATAATTGAACAGGACTGGCCAAAATATTCCATGTTCCATTTCTCCAGTTAAAAAGTTTTCAAACTGGCAGAAATACTTTTCCTAACGAGGTTCACGAGAGAACCCCCCAACCCTTTGTCTGGAATGGCACATGTTAAAAGATGGAAAGAGGGAAGGCAGTCCTCAGCAATCTCAAGATCTCCGGAGTGAAGCACAGGACTGGGAGCCAGAAGATCTTGAATTCCATCCCAGTGTCTGCCACGCACAGGATTAGTAATACTTTGCACTTACATTAGCACTTTGCCACTAAATAAAGTTTGGAAGTGACATTACAAATGGGGAAGGAGCGGCTCGGAGGAATGAAGTGACAAATCCAAATTGGCACAGCTCGCTGGTGTCAGAGTCAGGATTACAGGAATTCTTGACAAGCCGTTTAACCTTCGCGAGGTTCCGTTTTTACACCTTCCAAACGAAGCCGACGATTCCCGCAAAGAAAGCAAAATGTGAAAATGAGACCCGCTGGTGTCATTAAGGAAACACATCGGTCAAAAATTACTACTCCTCTGCTCCGAGTTGGAGATTTAGCAGAGTATCCCTACAAACTGGTGCTGCTCCAGGGAAGCACATCTCTTAGGGCTTCTTGGGAAGCAGTGGTGGTGAACCAGCCCCTCCAGTGAGACCGCTCAGAACTCCCAGGGAAAAGAGCCAATTTTGGGTCACCTGCGTTGGCAACACTTTAATTCGATGACTTTTCCAGGGTAAGCAGGTTCTAAAGGATTAGGCATTGGGCTGGCCATGAACTGAGCTTTGGTACACCTTCAACATTGGCTTAAAAGCTTCGGGAGATTTATCCTGGTTTTTAGAACACAGGAATTACGGGGCTTTTTAGTATTTGAGTTCTCAGCTTGCCAGCAAATCAGCCTGGAGTTTTGGCTACCAGGTAAATATCTGGCCAACTCCAGATGATCTTTTTCAGTAATCAGTTCCTAGAATAGAAATATCAATCAAAGCCTGTGATTTGCATGATCTTTTATTCTTACTTTTTTGAATAACAAGTTTACCTTCATAAATTTGAATCCCATCTTTCCACCTCATGACTGAACATCTTTGGAGTGTTGAGTACAAGAAAGGTTATGCTCAAAATAATTTCTTTTTTGGTACCAAAAACATGTTGTACAAAATGCTTCCTTTTATTTAGGCTGATGCTGTCTTTGCAAGTTTTAATCTATTTTTTCCCTTAAAACCAAACATGCCGTGGTGTCGTTTAGGAAGTTAATAGTAAACAACAAGAAACAGATAGCTGAAAATAAATATATGCTGTTTGTGTTTTTGTAAACATAAAGATGACCTGCAGTCCAAAAAAAACCATTTAGACATTCACTTCAACACAGGCAAACCAGTATTTATCCTTGTTCATCAAAACACTTTACTGTGTGCTTAAAGGCAAACATCCTCTTGGTACCTGATGAATTCAGAGGAAATATGTACATACAGAGTGCCTAAGTACCCTCAATGTGTAATCAATTAGATGTTTTTATGATGGGATCAATATTAGTTAGCAATTGGAAGTCAAAGCCAGAACCTTTTCTCTTTGGAGGAAGCTGTTCATCAATTTTTCCTGGTCTTTTTTCAGCTTCCTTGACACAGGTTACAGTTTGATACAGAATGATAAAAAAGAGAATTATTATTAGTATTATTCAGAGAAGTTGCATCTCAATGCAGATATCATAAAATACAGTAAATCTTACTCTTGATTACAAATTCCAAGTGTTTTTGCTAGTGGAGGGTTCTGTACTGTTACAAAATGCATCAACGTGCAGCAGGATGTTTGTTATCTTTTTCAGGATGGATTGCTAACTTAACAGGGAAAAAAAGAAGATTGTGTTTGTCGTGTTTAGGAGAGTTATGCTTTTGTTTTACTAACTTGGATTACGTTGGGGGAATGTTTCTTTTCTCCTCCGTGTTTTCCCGAGGACTCTCAAATCCGTGTGTTGCTGTCCCTGCCCTGGCTGTGTCAGCGCTGCTCGGGCTGGGGGGTGAAATCCTCGTGTTCTGTGCATGGGGAAGGCTCCGACTCTTGCTGTGTCCCTCCTGGACTGGAGGCAGGATCAGCACGGACATCCCGAGCTCAGAGCAGACACCTGCCCTCCCCCGTTTCCGTGGAGTGGCTCCGGGATGAGGCGGTGCTGTACAGACGAGCCCTTCGCCTCTGATCAGAGCCTTTGTTTAGTTGGAAGGAGATTTAGAAGAAATTAGCTTTGCTAATTAAGGGAACAGGGTGATGGCACCGAATTGTCACTTCATGTAACATTGGCTTTGTGCAGATGATCAGCTCAAAGTAGAGTTAAAACGCTTCCAGGCTGGTGTTTTGTGTGGAAAGCTGTTAAAGTACTGGAGAGATTTAGCAGAATGGCTGAGAGATTCCACGGTGCCCAAAACGCTGATGGTTTGCTTCATGCTTAATTAGAGTCCCCAGCACCAGCCTGAGAAATGTTTTGTTGCTGTTGATGTGGCCGGATAGACTTCATCCCAATCAGTGTTGCCAGCGTGGAATAATCCCTGTTGGACTCCCAAACCCAAGGATCAGGAGTGACAAACGTGCACTCCCCAAGTTCTGGTTGCAAAGAGGGCCCAAAGCTGGCCCAGAGCTTTGCTGTCCTCCCAAAGCCCCTCCAGTGAACTCTGAGTGCCTGTTCCAGCACAGGATGGGCCTAAAGGGAAATCCATCCTGTTCCCCTTCTGCCATCCCAGTTTTTAGCAGTTGAATCACATCACCTGGAATTTTTTGCTCACAGTTCTGATTTCTGGGCAGAGCTCTGTCATCAGCCTGAATTTTGGGAAGTAGAAGATGTGTTTGAAAGTTGCCCACTGAAGTTTCCTGGACGGTTCCCAAACCCAATTCCTCCATTTGTATCTGTACACAATATTTCAGCTCACGTGCAGCTCCAGTTATTTTAATTAGGACACACAGCAATGAACATCCCATAGCTCTCTATTTTCTGTCCTTATAACTGTGCTCAGGTGCAACACCCAGTAGTTCAGGGAGACCAAGGAAAGTATTTTGGCAGGGGTTTTTTGCAGAATATTGTGTAGTTTTGAGTTTTAGTTGAGTTTTTTTTTTTAGGTTTTCCTCGACAACACCTGAGCCTTGTGCTGCTTTAGCTTTGCCTGCAGACAAAGTCCTGCTTTCTGCTTTTTCAAAATGCCTTTTAAAAAGTCTCTGTGAGCCTCAAACATCCCCATTGCAGCTGCCACAGGCAGTGGTTATGGGGCACTGCACTCCACACTGAGCAGAGGTGAACCCCCCCACAACATCTGGTCTTACTTTCCCCCCCCCTACACTTTATGAACTGAATATCTTTTGGGTAACTCTGTTTCTAATACCGGGGGTTAAGATTGATTTACACAGGCCACTGTAACTGTAGTATATCTTGAAATCTGAAACTACCCGAGGAGTGCTGGCACAGCAGAGTTTGTTTATCAGCACTGCATTTGTGGGGGGAAAGAGAAATAAAAATCTTGGGTTGCATTTTAACATGGATTGCTGGAGCATAAGCAATAATTTAAAAACTTACTTTAAAAATAATTGCACCTCCTTTATAGCCGTAGTGAGAAACTCTAGAAAACAGTTTGCAGGTCTGGTAACAATCCACAAACATATCCCGGTGCAAATTAGTCCAGTGCTGGGGAGGGAAACACTGGAATGCTTTAGTTCTGTCTGAGCGTGTATCTTGTACCTTCTTTTTCAAATATGATCCAAATATATTGTAGGGAATGTTTGTCCTGAGCGTGGTAGGGAATTGTTGTCCATATAACTGGGATGCACAGCAGCTGCTCCGAATCCTTCCTCTGCCACAGCTGCCTTTGGATCCGGGTGATTTTGGGTCCCAAAAGTACAGATCACTTCAATCCTACGGATAGGACCAGTCCCCTTTGGGACCTCCTGGTGGGAATTAGGAAAATTCCTCTGCTAGGAAAAGCAGCCTTTTATGGAGATGGTACTGGGGCGACCCTGGATGTTCTGAGGGATGGGCCCCTCGCTCCCAGTGCCACTGCAGGGGGAGATGTGGTGTGGTCACTCCACCTGCACAGCCTGTCGGGGACATTCCCAGGCTCACACATCTGGGAGATGCCATAATAAATTTTTGCCAGCCTCCTGGAACACAGGGCAGCAGATTTGGTTAAAAACAGAAGCTTCAACTCGAGAAAAAAGCTATTTTAAAAGGCCAGACAACCCATTTGCTGGAAGAGCCCCCAAACAGGGGGTTCGGAAATTGCCATTCCCCTGTACTTTTGAAATGATGATGTTCCTGCCAATTCCAAATCTTCCTCCTGGTGTACATTTTGAACATCATGGTATCCTCTTGTTTCCCATTTTTTACTGTTCAGACCCTCCACAGAATATTATTGTCGCTGCAGACCTTTTATCCAAGGACTGTTGATCACAGCACAAGAACTGTCATCCTATTTGCATTCTGTGGATGCATCATTATTCACAACATTTGATGTCCATAAAACACATTAAAACTATTTCCTTGAGCAAAAATAATCAGCTCTCTGCTGTACATATCATTTGTATACTCAAATTGTAAAATGTAAATTGATATATAAGAAAATGGCCCATTAACTTTTTCATTAATGACAATAATACATTTTGTGCATCAGCAGTAGGAGGACCCTACATTCATTCTGAGGAACCTGAAGGATAAATGGAGACTTCTTTGTATTTCATAAAAATGAAGGCTGTCAACAAGCACATTTCAGAGGCTGGGGGGGGAGCAGAGAGAGATTATTTTCTATGGCCTTATTTGTTTTTTTAAACTGTTCTCATACTTGGAAGCATCCTTAAAGTTAAAATACTCTGATGAACCCGATCCTTCTGCCTTTGAGGCAGAATCTGCACTGAAAGCCAACTGGCATTTTGCCTGAACGAGGGTGAGGAGTTACCTGTGCTATATCTTAAATATTCTTTGTTAAAAGCAGTATATGTGGACTGAATATATAAACTGGGCACAGCTCCCATCCAGCTGGTAATTAGTTGCCTTGGAACATTCATTACATGTGGGGTTTTTTTTACAATCCCACCCCAATTTTCTTTTTTTGCAGTTTCATTTTGAAGGCAGGTGAATTCTATAGGTGCCGTAACGGGGGCTGTTGTGGGATAACTTTGGAAAGAGTAGATCTATTCATGGAAAAAAGAAATAAAATAAAGTGTAAATGACACATATTACTGGTTTTTGTGAAATATAATAGACAGCTGGATTAGTGTTTCTTTAGGATTTATTCTGACTTACCTGGAACTCGCTGTGTTTTTTATGTATGTAATTTAATCATCTTGTGTCTTCTAAGATAATAGCGAGTGATATTACTGTAATTCATGTGAATTAAGACATCCTAATATGTATACAGCTGGCTGTCAGCTCACTGTATATTTGCCATTTGATTAAAGTATAGATTAATAATTTTTCTATAACTGATACATCATGCACTAACAGATAAAGAGCATCTGATATTAAGTAAGTGAGAAATAAAATCTGCTTTCAGTAAATTGCTTAGAAAAATTACACAGTACATTTAAATTACCATTTGCTTAGCAACATGCCCTTGTAGACATTCCAGTGGGGCTATAAAATGATCGATTTACTTTAATTTTCTACTGAATCCTGAAAAAATGGCTATCAGTAACCTATCCCTTCATCATGGCATGCTGATTCACTCTGTGTATTAAATTTACTGGCAAGGAGCAAGACGTTAACAAAAAGTAACAGATAATGTGAACATTTCATGCATAATCTGTAATATGAGATATGTATTAATAGGGAAATTATGATGCATTCAATTATTCTGAAATGCCTTCCAGAGATGTTTTGATTTGGCTGCGCTCTGATAGTAGCAGCACAGCAGGGAGCATCTCAAGTGATGAATAACCTAATCTCCTAATCTCAAAATGGGCACTGTTCACAGCCAGCCCAGGAGAGGCTGGTGGGAGACACACAACAAAAACAGCCCCAAAAATCCCCCTGCTTTTCATCAAACTCATCTTCCCCATTCAGAATTTTATTTTCTTTTTTTGTTTTGGCACGGTGGTTCTCCAAGTTTTAGGTGCTGACCTGGAAAAGAAACCTTTGCTCCCCTCTGAAATAAACTTGGGAGACAAAAGGCTGTAAAAATAATTGTGTCTGCAGTTATTCTGTGAGCACTAAAGGTTGCTTTGTGACATTATACAAAGGAGCTCTTTCTGACTTCACCCAGTTTAATATATACCTGAAATGATCTTTACTAGGTATACAAATTTTTTTCCCCCAAAAAAAGAAACCCAGCAGAACAAGCAACTCCTTATTTTTGTCTGGTGAGCCCGATGGAGCAGAGCTTGCTTGTGTGTAATTAAGCAGCCGTGTTTACTACTTCTCCTGGTGAACAATAGTCTGGTTTCCTGAGGAGGTCAAGCAGGATTTATTTGGTTGTGCACACACTGGCAGTAAGGAGGGTGCCTGTCACTCCTCACCCGGCCTTGGCCACTTTTCCCCCACCGTGTTTTACTCCCATTTCCTCACCTTTTGGCTTGGCATCCCCGCAACTAAACCAAAACAAAAAGCCCCACGAATTCAGCCCCCAAACAATCCTGGGCAGACAGGCTATGCAAATCTGCCGAATTTTTTTACACCTAATTACTTGATTGCGGCGGGCTCACTTTTTGATTAATGCAATTTGGCAAAAGGTAATATTACACCAGTGTATTGCAATTTTTAGTAATTATTCAATGTTAATATGACAGTGTTCTTGAAGAAAAATGAGAAGGGAACTGTATCTCTTGTTTTGTCTTCAATTCACAGCCGTGCTCAGGAGGAGAGTCGTACAAACACTTGCCTAAATAAACAGGGTTTATCTTTGGGAGAAATCTCACTAAAAATTCCTGATTGATCTCAGTCCTGACTTCCTGGCCTTAATGCCATACTTTTAAAATTATTGGCATTACAAGAGCGCAGCAATGATTTCACGTTCTTTTTTTTTTTTTCCTGCTGCAGTTTATTTGATTTACAAAGTGATTTGTCCTAACAAGTACCTTTGCAGTTTAATCAGAATGCCACATTGTGTGTGCTGTTTTCCAAGACCTGCTCCCTTCCTCGCCTAATGTCTTTGGCAGCCCCGCTCCTGAGCTGTCTAATAGGAAGCAGAAAAGTGTGAGGCTACTTAGATTTCCTTTGCTTAAGCAGTTGGATTTCTCCTTGTTCCATGTGAGCCCCGTGTTAACCTGCGGCGGGACGTGGGGCTTTTTAAGTCCAGCCTTGCAGGCGCTAATCAGGGCTTAGCAAACAAGGCAGGAGTGGGGCCCATTTTATGAAACTTTCCGAGGAGGGATGTTGGGTTTATTTCAGTCTTTAGTACACGGGAATGTACAATTGCTCTGAAGATAAATAAAAGATTCAGCTGGATGCCACTGGAGAGCAGAGCAGCATGTCTTTGGCATTGCTTGAGTCTTATCTGATTTGGATTTGTATACCTCATGGGGAATGGCAAAATATTGGAACAGACGGCTTGATATTTCCGAAGAATATAGTGGGCTTTATTAGCACCAGTTCCACTCCCTGACTGACGGCTTTTTCAAATTTTTTATCTTATTAATCTGTGCTACTGTATGTAAATGTTATTCCTCTCTGCATAAGGGAGGCAACCAGCGATTTGTAATAAATGCTTATGAGTGCCTGAGGCTGCACTTAAACTTTAAAACATCTATTATTAAGTTGCAAAAAAACACTGTAATGGCCAATAGTGACCTCATAGGAATTTTAAACTGTGGTCTGCTCTTCTGCATTAAAAACAAAAAAATTGCCTGAAGTTAGAATTATGAGCAATGCTATTTTAACAGCTGCATTTTGATTATTAAAGTGTGTTTTACAACTGAATTACAATGCTTTTATGGACTCTAGGTATAAGATTTAAAAAGGTCATTAAACATAGTCGGTTTTGTCACAGTAGGTGTCATTGTATACAATGGACACTATACAATCTATTTTATGTCATAGTACTTAGGATTTGAAATAACACAGAGAAGCATTTTAGTTTGCTTAAGCATGTAGGTTACTGCAGAGCTTCTCAGGTATTTTGACAGTTTGCAGTCCAAAATGACTACTTTCATTATTATTTTATTAATTTGACAAGAAGCCCTACAGATTTTCCGCGTATGAATGTTCCATTTGTCTCAGAAATAATTAAAAATGCCAGCCTAGAGCAACAAGACAACAGAAACACTTCTGGCAAATCAATGCTGAGAAATGCACGGCTTGTACGGGAGCCAAGTGCTCAGCCCTGAACCATTTTTACATTTTCTCAACCTGGTAGAACGGGGGCTCATGGGCAGCGTGGGCTGGGCAAACCCAGGCCCTATAAACTGATTTTTGGGGTGTGTGGTGTGCTGGGTGCTGGATGGAGTGTTTACATCCCTGGGAGCACGGACACACACTCCAGCAGCCGGGAGGAAACCCCGCTGCAAACACCAACTTCCACTGTGCTGCCCTTCTCCTCCTCTGTTAGGCTCGGGAAGACTTAAATCTTTAATTTGCCTTTCATTAATTTGTCACGGCGTGATCCCCACGAAGAGCCGGCGCGCCAACGCCTCCCGACTCCGGGCTCCGGGTGTTAATGAGTGCAAAGGGAGACAGGGATAAGTACAGAAACCTCCAAATATTTGACAAAATGTCACAAAGGATTGTATTTGCATGTAGTAGCACGGGTAGGACAGAATGATTAGTGTGTAGTGCCGTGCTGGCAGTACCTACTCCAGCTTATCCTGATAACATGTCGGCTGCACAGCTTTGAATATTGTATATGTTCTTTGAACATATCTGTGACTAGTGGAGCTGTCATCCCCCTGAAAAATGTGCCTGCACGAATGACAATGCTGCTTTAATTTTATTTTTTTTTTTAAAGAGGACGACTTCTAAATAATTATTATCATGCTAATAACATTTGTATTCTTTTGTGTATAATTAAGATCTGCCTGTCTAAGCATGAAATAGGGTTGAAATCTTGAATAAGTATGCTATCCTTAACCTATTTAGTAAATCAATTTTAATTTGGTATTCTTTAGGTTAAATCATGACAATAGAGTTGCTGTACACAGAAAAATCCACAATTTAGGGCTGTAAACCTTCTCGGAAATGTTTAATAATAAGCAAAGCCTCTGTGAAATGGAAAAATCTACCCCTCTAAATGTAAGTGCTGAATTTAAAAAAATGATTCAGCGATTACTAAAGTCATGTGTTTGGGGTTTTTTTAATTACCATTAAGTCTGTATTACTTAACATGAAATTGTACATGTGATTTTATCTATAAGCCCCTGTAGGTTTGTAAGGCTTTTTTGACAGACTTTTCTTTGAGCCCTACCCATTTTTTCGAAACGTAAGGAACACAATTACCAGTCCAATTGAATTCCTGCTCTACAGTTGTATTATCATATTTGTGTTTCTTATTTAAATACAGAGCAAACCAGTTGGAAGATCTTTGTGGGGGGAAAAAATGCCTGTTTAAACATGGACATATGTTTAAATGAAAAATCAGTTGCCTCAAAACTTCATCCACACCTCTCCAAATGAGGGCTTGGAACTGTGCAGTGTGATGGATGCAGGTGATGGAAGTCTGGTGATCTCTCCCTGTAGCAATTCCAGCTGTAGGTGAGCTGCTCCTGTGCAAATCCAGCAATATCTGTAAGGAAAAATAAAAGCAAATCATCCAGAGCAGTGCCTGGGTGTAGAGCAGGGCTGTGGGCACCACGGAGCTTCCCATCCTCACCTTTGCTCCTCAGTCCTGCCAGGCAGAGGAGTCGGGAATACCTAATGAGGGACCACATCCCGGTGGGAAAGGGCAAAGTGGGAGAGGCAGGACAGAAAAATATCCTTAGCTAGATATGGAACTGTTTGATGTCTTTGTTATTCTAAGTTTGCATCCCAGGGCTGTGCAGATTCCCAAAATCCTGCTTCCCAACCTTGGTATGGGATCTGGATTGGTTGTGCTGCCTGTGAGATCTTCTCTGGCTGTAGAAGAGGTAACAGAGGTTTCCAATCCCGGGTCTGTAGGGGGTATTTCCGGGCCTGATGAGTTCAGATCAACGCTCCTGGTCCTCCAGCAGAGTTTGGAATGTAGTGACAGCCCATGTGTTCCCTTCCCAGCCTCGCAGATTCCCAGTTCCATGTACAGAACCGAGGTACCTGAGCACTGGATTAGGCTCCAGAGCTTTTTCCAGGTACCAATGTTTTATTTGATATTATTTATGTTTTTTTCTCCATCAGTTGGCTTTTGTTCCTTGGCATCCCTGTGTAACAGCTCCATGAAAACAACCAGCTCTCCTTAAAGGCTCGTTGTCCCATCCTTATCCCTTTGAAATTTGGGATGGCTGCAGTGATTTACAGTAGTTGAGTGTTGGATTCATGATGCCTTGAGAAAATATGGGAGGAGCTTAGATTGTAAGTGTGGTTTTATTCTGGGGAATATTCAGTGGGGACAGTCTGTCATTGCTGCCACCGTGGTGCTAAAAGATACTTTACAATATTTGGGAGTCTTGGATAGGTGGCCAGTTAAGCAGAAACAGTGGAAGTGAGGAATGTAATTTGAACACCTCACTTCTTTATGTTCCTTTATGAACCTTAGACACAGCTATTATCTCATAATGGCACATTCTCTTTTAAAAGGCCCCTAACAGATGTACAAAATGGGCATTTTCTAACCTGCATAGTTTGCCTACCATTTGCCCTGGTGTTTTTGTCAAAGGACATCTTACAAAAAGGCTGTGTTAATGGCTTTATGGTTATGTCCAACGGTCTGTGTGCTTTATTTGATCCCAGGCAGTGGTGCTACAAGCTGAAGGAATTGCAGGTGGAGCAGCACACGCTTGTAACTCACTGCAAAACAGAGACAGAACGGGCTTCAAAACATGGGTTCGGTCTCTGAACACAATAAAACGGAAATTTTGGGCAAAATTTTCTTGAAGGGGAATCTGTGAATACTTCACGTGCCAAAGAGAACATGGAACACAACTCGTGTTTCCACTGGGAAGGGATTATCAGAGGACATGGCTGTGAATGAGGGGGAGAGGGAGAAAGACCCCTTTTAAGGAAAACAGCATCTGGGAGGAAACGTTCCAATGTATAATTCAACAGACCTTTCCTCCAGGAGACTTTCAAAGGTTGGGTCACTTCAGCAAGGATGAATCCAGCCCATGGTTCTGGGAGGCCCAAGAGATTTTATATTTTCTTCTGTCTCTATTTTATGAAGTGAACGATTGTTCCTGAAGTTCGGCAGCCCTGTTAGTAAAACAATCTGAGCCATTCTTAGCTGTGACCAGGGAGAAAACCACAAAGAGTTTATCCCAGTAAGAGAAAAACTTGTGGATCCCCATGCAATTTGCTTTATTTGTCTGTTCATGTAATACCAGCAAACTCTCAAGATAGTGCCCAGCCTTCAACACTAGTGGTGCCAGTCCCTGCCTTTGCCCTCTGTAACAAAACCTGCTGTTTATTTTGATTTATTCAATATTTAAAAGCAGGCTCTTGTATTTTCTGAATATCTTTACACAATACAATACTACAAGTGACTGCATCAGCAAGCACTAGCAAATTCAAAGTAGTCCTAGCAATAATAACCCAGACTCCTTGGCCTTCAGCTGCCCACTTCTGGAATTGCCTAATTAAAATAGATAGTCTTGGCCAGACCCTCTGAAGGTTGATAAAGTGGGTCTTGGAATCAGAAAGGATAAAATTCCAAAATTGAGGATTGTCTGTGTAAAATACAAAGCTCAAGCAATTCTTGTTGTTTATATGAAAGGGATTCCAAGTGTAGCAGTTTTGCTGATCTTTGTTGATGTGACAATAAGAAGGGAAGAGATTTCCGAAGCAGCCTGGTCTTAAGCCACTTAGGATCTAATCATGTCCCCTGATTTGCAGGGAGGAATAGCTGCTTGGATCATCTCAGGAGCGTTAGTGAGGAATTCTGATGTGTTAAAAATGATAATGGAAAAGTTTTAAATTTTGAGCCTTTTCTCTTTTTATAGGAAAATAATCTAAATCATTCCTTGTGTTTGCTTTTGGAAAAAAAAAACAAACCACAACAATCTGGATTCATTTAACTTACTTCAAACAAAAATACAAACAATTTTGGGTATATTAACTTTGAGTTTGGGTGACCTGATGTTATCCTCAGGTGCAGCTGTTTGGCCCCAGGAGCAGGGCAAACACCAGAGAGCAGCTGCTGGTCCTGTGATGGAACAAACAGCCCACCCAGAGTTCAGTGTCAGCCTCCTCCAACTGCCCTGGGTGTCACTAAAGCCAGTGGAGCTCCACTGATTTATACCCAAGGCACTGCACCTCTTGGGCAGAGATCCTGACTGCTTGTCCACACTGCAGGTATTTATTAGTTATTTATTTCTGGGGACTTGCATCCACTTTGCAGTCACTGTCCCCTAAAGCTGATCTACCACGCAGGGAAATCCGGTGCCCATCTCCCAGATTTAAAGTTTGGTAAATGTAGCATTGGGAGTCTGATTTTTAAACCCTGTAGAAATATTTAATGAAAAGCAACTTTAAACCTAGAAAGAAGCATGATGTTGTGCAGCTTGGAAGGAATCCTTACAATCTATAAGACAATTCTTCTGTACCAGTGAAGTAGATTCAGGTTGGTGCTTGGTGAGTTTTCCCATTGCTCTGTCTTGAGGAATTATTTGTTCTTTGGGAATCTTAGCTTCCATAGGGAGAAGGAAATTTCCTATTCAATCCAGCTGTTATGTATTTCTGTGCATGATAAAGGTGTTTTAGCTAAAGAAGCAGATATTGACCTTGCAGCTTTGGCACGGGGGACTTGTGACCTTGCTTTTCCTGGTGATCTGTCAGCACATCCAAATTCCCTTCTTAGCAGACTGGTTGGCATTGGTTACCTTGTTGGGAAACCCTTCTTTGAAGTTTTCCACCACAAGTCCTGGATATAATTTGAACCTGTATTTACAATTTTTTCCTATAAAACAAAAACACAGAATAGGGGAAGAGCATCTTTTTGTTGCTGAACTTGTCATTGCTCAAGATTACTGAAGAGGAGAATGATCCAACGAGGTTTGTCTTTGTGGAGAGCTCCCAACAGTGTCAGCACCTCAGTGTGATCTCTGGTGAGGGTGGAGCCTGCTGAATTTTAAGCATCAAATTCAGATACCTAAATGAGGGATGTGAACCTATTCATCAGTAAATATTCAGTGAACAGAGAGAGAGGCTCCTCCAGAGGACAGTTCAGAGTTACCTACATTAAACACCCACTGGAAGTCAGATGTCTAAAATCAGAAATCAGTGTCCCAGTGATGGACAAGAACCAGAACTGTGTTCTGGGGTGGGCACACAAAGGGAAAGAGAAGATGGAAGGGCTGATTTTATCCTTGAATATGCTTCTGAATTTTTTAGGACTGTATTTAACTGAAGGGAGCAGGTCTTGGGTGTGGGGAGTCACCATAATAACTTTCACCCCCGTGCCCTCAGACCTTTCATTTATAGGAGTCTTGGCTGCTGGAACCTTCAGACTCTTGGCTCCCCCTGTGCTAAGTGGGAATGGCCTCTGCCCCGTGCTGAGTCCTGAACTGCACCCAGGAATGGTTTGGGAGAGCAGCAGTTGACCCTGGCCCAAGCTGGGTTGGAGGCAGTGCTGGTAAGTTAAGTGTAGGCAGCCTTGTTTGTGTGCCCAGGAATCCTCCCAGGCACTCCTGAATTTATCACCACAGCTGGAGTTGGAGTGTCCCAGGATTCCAGGGTACATAATAGAGTGGTCAGTGTCGCTTCCCAGCACAGCCCTCAGCACAGGCAGGATTTTAGACATCAGGAGGGCTCTGCTGCCATCTTCATAATCCTCCTGTGGCCATTTCCCCCCTTTGCTATTATAGTGCTGATCAGCAATGGGGTGAGTTCCCAGCATGTGCCTTCTCCAGCCTGACTGCGGAATGAGCCCAATGGAGCAGCTGATCCGCAGGTCCCGCTCAGCCTGTCACTCCCTACAAACCACTGGCAGGGAAACATGCACTGGAGACATTTCCTCATTGCTGGTGAGCATGGTCTCATCTGGTGCTGCTCTCCAGCTGGATCTTCAACGTGTCAAACTAGTCAAATACAGTTCTTTAAATGAGAGAAAAATGTTTCATGCCCAGAAATGAATGCAAACAGTAAATCCATTTCCCTCTGCTCCGCTCTCCCCAATTCCTAACTGCTGAATGTATTCATGAAGCTCTGAGCACATCTTTGTCTACTGAGTGACTGTGTGCTGCTGTTGAAACATAGCTGTGGTAAAATATTTTAACCTGCATGTAGAGGTGCAAAGTACAGCACCTGAAATGGCTTTGGAATACAGGGAAGGTTGGGAAATAGCTGCTAAGTGACAACCCTCTCAGAGAAGTCAGTTTGTTTTACAAAGCACTGTGGAGTATCAGGCTGAAGTATGTGTCCTCTTCCCTCCATCCAAGGGAATGTATTGGCTTGTGCTTCTGGGGAAGTAAAAAATCCCTTTCTTCCCTCCTTTTGGGATTCACGTTTGGACAAGGGATTTGTAAGAATGGGTGCTGCAAATGGGCCATTAAAATTTAAACTTTCCCTGTTACCTTGATAACTGCTCTACTGTTGGTGCTCATCCCATGTACTTCTCCCAGTGAGCCAAAGGGGGTGCTGGAAAAGCTTCCACTTTATTTGTGATGGATTTGTCAGTGTGTGCATCTGATCGAGTGCAGCTTGGCTTGTAGGTGGAATGAATCCCAAAGTAGTAAGGTGAGGTCAGAGCCACAAGCCAACACCCAGATTAGCCATTAAAAGGAAACACTCATGCTACATGGGAAAAAAAAAGGTAGGAAATAAAACTGGAGGCTTCATTGAAATCCGATTTGTAAGAGATTAATAAAACCACAAAGGAGAAACAAAAGGAAAAAGCAGAAGAGAAGCAGGTAATGCTTGACATACTCTTACTTAACATCTTCTTCAGCAGCAGCTCAGCCCTTGCAAACCTCTGGCTGGAGGTGAGCCCTGTTCTGTCTCACCCTACAAATGGCACTGCTCAGTCTTTACTTATTTTTGGGAGAAGTGTGCCCATTTTGAAGCAGCCTGTGATTGTAGCAGCACAACGTGGCTGTGCTTGCGATTACCAAGCTGGACAAAGGGAGAACCTGGAGGTTTTCACACCAGCTGTTCCCACCACAGCAAGACTGACAAATCCTGTTCCCCATTCAGGTTAGTTTGGGGTAGTGACTAATTGACTAAGTGTCCTCCTTCCAGAATTAAAGCTCATTGAACTAGGATAAAAACATTTGGGAGAAAATACAGAAGTTTAAGGGGTAAATACAGAGACCACGAATTTCATGTGTCACATCTGTAGCCGTGTTCCATGTGAGAACCTTGTTAAGTCCTAATTTCTCTCTATTTCTGTGGTGAGCTTGTTTTGCAGCTTATCTCTCAAGACAGCTGATCTCCCCTTTTCTCCTCTGACAGCTTTTAACTATATGATATTCTTTAGATCTGTAATATCTCACCCTGTGTCTTCACTGGAGACTGAATATAGGATCCTTGAAGTCAAGAGCTTCTCTGCTGTGTTTCAAGTGTGTCCTGGGACATTGTGTATGACTTTCCAGCACATGCCACTATCCTCATAATAATGGGAGGATAATGGGAGTTATACTGTGTGTCTGAATAACTAGGTTAGATATCTGTTTTCTTTGATTGTTGCCTGGCATCTCTCTGTCTGTCACATCTACATTTTCCCTTTGTTGTTGGAGGCGATTTCTCCTTCGATAGGCTTGACTTGTACATTAACATTTCTTAGTAGAGAACTGCAGTTTTCAGCACACTTATTCTCTCATTGTCTGCACCTGTTTGTTTCCAGTGTAAAATTTCAGACAACCTCCCACTCTTTCTGTCATCCTGCTTTCAAATCAGAATGCCATGAATGATCTGAAGGGCACGGGGAAAAAAAGCCTTTTGTCACTTAATAATTTCTTTTTAAGTCCCTTTCCTTCTTTTTAACTTTGATATTTGTGTAAAGATATTTTGAGGTCTTATATCCTATTTTTGTTCTTTGAATCTGATATTATCTTTTGCCTTTGATAATCACTGCCATTCTGATTTTCTTTAATTGTCTCCAGACAAAGTATCTGGAGAAAGGGAAATGCTGTGGTAGGGAACCTTGTGTTTGCAGCAGAACATTTAGGCAAGGAAGTTAGGGCAGTGAGAAGCTGTAAGGAGGAACATTAATAATGTCTTAATTGTTTTATACTTAAACTATTTACTGGATTTCCAAAATTTCAAAATGTATTTGAGAGGAGCACTCTTGCTAAGAGGACTGGAAACCTAAATAAGTGAGACAAGCAGAAGGCAGGCATCATCCAAGCAAAATAGAAAGACTGTATGTCATGCTGACTGCTTTTAAAAGAATCCCCGAACTGTTTCCCTTCCCTATGGCCAAGAGAGCATATTGCAAACAATATGCTGTGGGATTACTTCCCATATTTGCTTATGTGCAATCATATGAAGAGGAGAGAAGGGGGAAGTTCAGTTCTTTTTCCGTTGCCTTGCTGTCTGCTCCGGCCCTCCTGCTGCCCCACTCGGGCGTGGGAAGGAGAAGCTGCAGCGTGTGCAGGCCAGTTCTCCATCCCAGTGCTCCATCCCAGTGCTCCATCCCAGTGCTCCATCC
>NW_020897753.1:5345222-5355480 GCF_003984885.1 Neopelma chrysocephalum | reverse complement strand
CCATCCCAGTGCTCCATCCCAGTGCTCCATCCCAGTGCTCCATCCCATTGCTCCATCCCGGTGCCCCATCCCAGTGCCTCATCCCAGTGCTCTATCCCAGTGCTCCATCCCAGTGCTCCATCCCAGTGCTCCATCCTGGTGCTCCATCCCAGTGCTCCATCCCAGCCCAGCAGTTAGAGATGTGGAAAAACAGCCTCCCAAAGGCAGGTGTAATGTTTAAACTGCAGGAGGGGTGTGAGTGATGTAACACAACCCGTGGGCTGGTGGTTCTGCCCAGTAGGAACATGTCCAGGGGGAATTCAGCTTTCCTAACCCAGACCTGCAGGGAAAATCTCTGGGCTGTCTTAAGAAGAAAGCACAATTCCAGGCTGCAGTTTTGCTGGCCAGTGTATTTAAATGCACTAAAAGGCACTGATATCTCTGAGGAGTCTCCAAGGTGTATTTGATCTATTACTTTGCATGTGCTATGAAATAATAAATAACCCAACAGATACTATGCTGCATGACAAATTTGAAAGTATTTTCACTTAATCTCTGCCTTGATGAGACACTAATCTGTCTTTTAAAACATTTTCAAAGGTGTCCTCACAGACCTATCAGAATTAATGGTGTATTCCATTGCACTCTGGATTGTTGAAAACACAATAGTGCATTATCACCTCGTGCTATAGATACTATCACCTCGTGCTGTAGATACTTAGCAGGTAAATACAGTGGGCAACAAACAGTGGGATAAATATATCTCTTGGCACAGAGAAATCGTCCCTCAGAAGTCAGTGGAATGAGACAAGTGTACTTGACTCCATGGAGCAATAGCACATCTCTTGGAAAAGCAAAGTATTGCTATCCTCTGCTGTGACTAGCTGTAAATAACACTCAATAAGGTAATGTCTGTATGGTGTTTGGAAAATGTAAAATTACTGCTTGTTCATGTGACACTCCTCAAGGTGGTATTTATTGCCTCAGTCACCCTTAAGAACCGGGGAAGAACTAAACCCTGCTATAATCAGGTTTTGAAGGTACAAAATACAAAGGTGTGGTGTAAAAGGCTGCTTAAATTTCGTGTCTAATTCTTGTGTACAGTCCTACCCCCTTGTGAACCCTCTGCACAGGAGAAACAAGTGCTGAGTGCCTCTGAAAATTAGGATTTGAATGCTGTTCTCAGCACATGTTTTGGTAGAGTTTCAGTGAAAATTGTTCACAATAACAAGTCATTCCAGAGGGGTCGGGTGCTTCCCTGCCCCTGGATTAATCCTGCATCAAACCACATTTGATCAAATCCCCATTTGATTCTCAGCATTTAGACCTTTGGTTTGGGTTGATAATATAAATTGGGAGGTATCAAACACAAATCAAATATTCATGTCACTTCAGCTCTTATCAAATTCCCGTTGTTCTCCTGGCGTGGATCTTTTCCAAACGTTCTCTTCTGGTCGGGCTCTTCAAGCGAATTTCCAAGTTTCAAATCTTACGAGCGTCTTCGGGGGGGGAGTTTTCAGCTGACAGTCTGCTTACATAAGCAAAAGCCAAAATTTTGCAAATCATCTTTGAATGTATCATACTCAGGCTTTACTTCTTCAATGGAAGGGAAAAAAGAAAGTTTCTATAAATGCTCCTGGTGACGCTGCCCAAAGTGTACCTTATGTACTGCACAGCAGCTCTCCACAGAAGCTGCGATTTGAATTTGAAAAGAATTTGGAAATTATGTCGACAATTTGCATTCCCCAAAAGCACTTCAGCTGTATTTCTACATTTTCTTGGCTTTTTGAGGGGTTCCAGAAGTAAATTTCCTTCTTTCACCTCAACTCTTTCCGCTGAGTGCTTGGACATATTTCGGTATTTAGTCCTTCCAATCCCACACAATTTATGGACGGCACAGTCTTCTTTCATCATTTCCCAGCAGAAGTGATGACTCTGGGAAGGAGGTTAGAGCTCCAACAGCAGTGAGGGAAAAGGGGCACAAGGCATTATTCTCCTGCACTGAGTAGCTCTGTGGATTCTATTACAAGGATTTAGTGTATTGGGGAGCTTTAGGTTCAAGTGTAGTTCTGCTGCATAATCGTGTGGGGGTTCAGAAGGCTGAATTCCTTCTTTAAATATTAGAATGATAATTTTCACTTTTCAGCTTTTTTCACCCAAACCTTTTAGAACCAGTACCTTGAGAGCAAAGAAGGGCTGTGCCTAAACACAGGGACCAAGCTCATTCCAGTCTGGGTTTTCCCCCATTCCAGGTGCTGGCCCGATCCAGACCTTTAGGAACCAGTACCTAAGGAGCAAAGATGGGCAGTGCCCAAAGACAGGATCCAAGCCACTCCTGCGTTTCCAGGGGTGGCTGGAAAAGATTGGTTGGCGTCTCTCTGGGTGCAGCTCGTTCTATCCTTGTGTTTTAGCCGGGCAGGTGAAAGAACTTTACTTTCTCCTGCTGATTCCAAGGAGAGCTGTTCCATGAGCTGAGCAGGAGCAGGGAGGTGGGATGGTGCCACCGCTCCAGACTGGCACTGATGTGGAGCAGGGAGTGATTGTGGCTCTTGGGCTCCAGATGAGCAGAGACTGTTCTTTTCACTTCCTTCCTTCTCCCTTTATTTTAGAGTGTTGGAATGTAGGAGATCTCCAACCTGTAGGACCAGGAGAAGGTGGGTCTGCGTTTGGTAGCACATCAAGGCTCTGTCCAGCATCCCAGCCACAAGGCCAGGGAAGAGCTGGTGCTCAGAGCTGAGAGAAAAGTCCAGCTGATAAGAGCACCCCTTCTCTTCCCCCTGCTTCTGGGTCCATCCCTCCTTCAGAGGGGATGGGAAGAACCATTCCTACATCCCTGAGGTTTTTTGTTCCTGTCTTGAGCTGAAGCCAACTTCCCCCAGGCTTAATTCAACATTTAGTAGTGCTGGAAACACCAAAGAGAGAAGGAAGGGGAAAATGTATCTGCTTTCTGTGCCTGGAGTGATGCAGATCCTTGGTGTTGTGTGCAAGAAGAGGGGCTTTCTCTGGTGTTGTTTTTATGTTGTGCTGCTGATAATAACAAGAAAAGAAGATTATGTTGAGTCTGAAATGATATTATGTGTTTGCTGTTGGTTCTTGCTTTTGACACTGCTCCTTCACGTCTTACTTGCTCCACTGGAAGTAGGAAATGAGCCCAGTTTGGGTTTTGTTTTTTATTTTTAAATGAGCCTTGTAAATGCAAGGTATTTTTGCAGTCCTTAGAATATATCCCTTATTTTCTTCAGTTAGTGCCAAAATGTGAGAGTAATATCTTATAAAAGCTGGCCCTGACTTATCCTGTCTCTTCTGTTCTTTAGTAAATGAGGGAAGAAAAAGACAGTTTATTTAAACAAAAGATAAGATGGATGTATAATAATAAGGAAACATGAAAAAACCCCTAAAGCTGGTAGTGTTCTTTGTTTTCATAGGCAATCATTTGATTTAAAGTAATTTTAGCCAAATATTTTTATTCTTGTTCATTGTTGTTTTTGTAAGCTGTAATTCAAGTGTTATGAAATCTAATTATACAAGAAAGATTTGTCTAAATTCAAAGCAAAATCCCAAACATAATAATAAAATTGCTATACATCCCCAGCTCAGCTCCTGTGAATATTAGTTCTCCGTTCAAAGACTCTCCATAGGATTCAATTTTGACCTAGAAGAAGGTGGCAAAATGTATCATCCCGCAGTGATAAAACAATATGAGTACAAATGGACTCCATCCAGTTCTGATGGAAGTTGTAAACAATTAAAAGTACATGAGCTCCAATGCCCAGAGCTGGTAGCTGAGGACATTACTGCACGCTTGGGGTAACTCCGGGAACCAGAAAAACAATTGTTTCACAATAGGACATAAAAGCAACAGAAAATATTTGTCTCCACAGAGCAGCAGAGCCTTGCCGGGCCGTGTCATGCGGGGGATTTTGTGAGTGATGCATAATGGCAGCGGGGAATGGCTCTCGGAATAGATTAGCGGGGTGACGTCACGCCCAAGGCACTATTTATCACCGTAATTTAACACGAGATGCAACACAATGGCTTGATGGATGCATTTTATGGTTTTCAGCCAATCATAATAATGGATCTATTGACTAAAGTTTTCGGTGCCCTTTGTATACCCTTCATGGGGAGGAGAAAAAAAAAAAAAAAGAGCAGCGAAAACGGGAGGCTGAAGAGGCTGAGGATGTGTCAGAAAAGACTTGCCGGGAATGTTTTCAAAATTCAGGCCTTCTGTGGAACAGCCTTTTGACCTAAAGCTTCCCCAATTACGGTTTGAAATCCCTAAAAGCTAATTAGGCTCAACCAGAATATTTCAATTGAATATTAGAGTAATAGTAGCTCAGGAAACGAATGGGAAATGTCTTTCTTTGCCTGCCTTGGCAGTTTGGATGGAATGGGAAATGTCTTTCTTTGCCTGCCTTGGCAGTTTGGATGGTGAGATTCCTGTTACTGGGATGTTCCATTGGTAACTTTGGCAGTGCCAGGTGAGTGTTACAGTTGGATGTGTTTGGTTTGGGCACTGATGTAGGAGAGGAGAGGGATTCTCTCTGTTCTGCCTGTACTGTTGGACAGTGGACAGACAAGAATAAAACCTGCAGAGCAGCCCCCCAACCCCTGGCCTTTTCCTTCTCCAGGAATGCCTTGTCCCCTCAGGAACTGCCTTTTTGGGCTCCTTTATTAACATTTCTTCCAGGGCCCTTTTTTCCTTTGCTGTTAGCAAACAGGAGGGGAGGCAGCGGTTGTCCGTTCTCAGCTTGATTGTTCCAGCAGTTTCCTGGGAGCTGGGAGATGAAACATGGAATTCATTTAGGATGAGGAAGGCTTAGCAGGTTCCCAAAGGGAGGGGAAAATCTAACTAGCACAAGAATGTCTCCTTAGGGAGGTCCTTTGATTTGGGAGAGAAGGAGGAAACTAAACAGAGCCTCATCCTCCTTGGACCGAAAGCTTCATTTCTCTGGAAATGAAAGGAAAACCTCCTGGATTTTACCTCTCAACGTGGGCCTGTTTGTATCCCTTTCAGGCAAAACACTGAAACTCGGGATTAATGGCTGAGATCCTGTTGGAATGTTTTGCCCAGCATGGATAGTGAGTGTGCAGAACCATGTGGGCAGAGCTTTCGAGGAAGGAATCTTCTGGGATTTCATGTAAAGTAAGAATATATTTCTGGATAACTCTGGGAATTGATTTAAGATTTTCAGTGCCAGCCCCTCTCTGATGTTTTAAAATCCACCTGGTTCTTCATCTCCAGATACTGTGCTTCCACAAAGGGATGATCAAAGGAACAAGTAGGATAACAGTTCCATAGCTGCTTCCAAGTTGGATGGATGGAAGAGGTTTTCTGAACTTAACTGTGGGAATTTAATTGAGTTCCTTGATGCTGGCATGTTGAATATTTTCTTCTTGCTATTTTTTTTTTTAGTGTTTGGACTCCATGGAAAGATCTGAAACACCTGAAACTGGGTTCTGAAGTCTTGCTGTCTGCTTTCTTGCTTTTTCTAGTACACTAGAAAGAAAAGTTTTTAGCCACTACATTTTGGAGATACATAAAAGATACACAAAAGGACAAAAAGGGTCAAAAAAAGAAGTGTGTGCTTGTGAACTAGAAGGTGAAAACTTACTTCATAATGAATAGAGTCAACCTGATTAGGTTCTTCTCTCTTCTGGAGAGAGTCCATAACCAGGAGGACTGGGAGAGAACCCAGAAGTTCTGCTGGTGTCTCCATTTGGAGAACCTGGAAAACAGGCTGAGAAGAAGAAATGCCCACAGGGAGAAATGGATGTTTATTCACATGAGAGAACAGTACAAACCACTTGTTCAGCTGAACCTTAAAAATCTCTCCACTCAGCTGATGGAACACTGGAAGACTGAACTTCCTATTTAATTTTATATAAACTAGCCTAAAAAAAAATGACTTCAAGCTGACTAGGATTTAATTTTCAGTGCTAACCTTCAATTAATTTGTAACTTTCTTGGCACCCAGTTTGCTGGGAACGGCTGTAATTATGTTGTTTTCTGAACGGTGCATTCATTCAGGCCACACTCTCTAAGACTATTTATACAGCTGGGAAAAAATAATGGTATTTAGGGGGATGGGGGAATGCTAATAGAAAACTTATTGAAAAAAATCCGAAATATCGATTTTGAACAAGTAGCTTATTAACTGGTGTTTTATGTTTTAAATGGGATGTTTAGTTCTTAAGAGAATTTGGGATGATTTTGTTGTGTTTCACAAGAAATGCATGGTCAGCTTCCCCATGGCTGCCTTTTCTGGATGTTTGAGGCTGGCACAGTTAGAGACTCGCTGCAAAACCCCACGTTGCTCTTCCATGTGGGGTTTTCTAATGATAGTGTTGTTTCCTAATTGATCTGTATAGCAGGGTCCAATTGCTGTTAGAGGAGAGTCATCCTGAAATCTGAGAGGATGAGAACACACAGAGCAAATACGTTATCTTCTTTCTCAGAAAAAAAAAACAAAAAACCCTCTTAAAAGATTGTGCTGCTTTAATGCACAATAAACTGTGTGTTTGCCTGTATTGTAAAATACCTGTTTTCAGACTAAACAGGTTCACTCTGGGTTTTTCCTCCTCGTTTTCTGTAGGTTTAAAAGCTAGTGAGGTTTTTGAGCATTTCTTTTAGTGTGTTTGTCATTAAAGGTGTTTGAATGTGTGTGTGTGTCTGCTTGTGTTTAAACCAGAGGATGCTCCCTGCTGGTATTTATCTCACTTGCTGGAGTGTTTTGAGCTGAAGGTGCAGTTTATGAAGATGGCAATTTGGTTGTAGTTCCAGTCATAGATTTGACGTGGGTTTAAGGGCAGCAATATTTGCATGTAACCTTAACAACCAGAACTAGTAAAAAAGCTTGAAACCACTGTTACGTTTTGAATTTTTAACTGTTTCTACATTTTCAAGAAAGAGCTTTTGGGTGACTGCTTTGATGTTTCTGCCCATCTCCATTTCACAGAGGCCAGGGAGGGATTTCCCAGATCTTTGGTGGGACCTCTGGGCTCCTCTCACCCAGGAACTCTGGCTGGAAATAGGTGGCCTGTCCAACGGGAGCACCCAAAGGGACTTTGGAGGCTACACTTGTAATTCCTTCTGATTTCCCCTGGCCAGGTGTAGTGATGCTGTGCCTTGTGCAGCCAGGGAGCACTGTTGGGTGTGAGTCAGTACTCAGCTCCAGATGATGGACAGTAATGAATTCAGGGGGATATTGGACTTGGTTGTTTCTTATTTCATATTTGGTTTACTGTAGCATCAGTCAATCAATCAGAAGTTATTAACGTGTGTGTGAGCAAGTTGATCTCCTGGAGAGCACGTTTACCTCGGCCTAATCCTTTAAATATTTTATTTTGACTTTCTCAAGTAGCTATGTAAGTGGTGGAAAGGGAAAAGAAAATCCTCCAAGGGAAGAGTAAACAATTTTCCCTCTTTTTGTGAGATTTCTACCTGTAGATTTATGGCAGAAGTATTGCTTCCCTTGAACATGAAGTTTTTTACTCTCCCTCAGTCTGGAGTTTTGTGGGTTCACATATTTTTGTGATAGGATAGAACTGGAATACAGAGGGCTTGATGTTGAAATTACTCTTTGACTTATTCATGTCATTTGTCCTCAGAAAGGAATTTCATTGTTTCTACAACTCCAGTAGCTGGAGTGAAAAATCCTGAAAGATTACATAGGTCTGACACAAACCTTTATATGTGGGGGACATAATTACCTCTGAAAGGAACAGAAACATCTCAGGATGGCTCCTGCTGCATGAGCAGGAAACTGTAGAGGGGCTAAATTTATTGTGTTTTCCCAGTTGAGGAAACTTGGTTTGGAGCAGAAACTGCCCTTGAATAAATATTTGTCACCCAGGAGAGTCGGTGAGGAGCTAAAAACGCTCTTCCCCACTTTTCCTTTCCCTGTGTTGGAGCTCCTTGTTGCATTACACGGGTGGGAGGGTGAGGCTGAGGGCCACTGAGCACCGATTCCTCTCCACAATTACAGAGACACCTGTGCTAAATAACACTGGGCTGCTCCTACTTGGAAAATTACAGGGCTCGTCCCAGGGAAGATCCGCAGATGTCCGTCTGTCGCCTCCCCGCGCGAGCGGCCCTCGTACCTGAGCCGCCCCCTCCCTCACAGCTCCTCCCCAGCCCGGCTCTGCACAGCCCGCAGCTCAACAGCCATGAAATCCCCTGATTAGTGTCACACCAACTCCTTCAAACCCTTCTGTTCTTCCTGGCAAGTGCATTTTTTGACTAAAAACAGTCGCTCCTCCCCTTTCCCTGCTCGTCCTCAGGCTCTGAGCGCTTCCCTGTGCAGTTTGGTGCTTCAGCACTGCTCAACTCCCTGCCTGTTGTTTCAGGCTGCGACTCAAATTACACTTATTCTGGTTATTATTTCCATCATTTAGTCTGAATTTTACAGTGATGTTGTTTTTATGCTTCCTTACCCTACCACATGTGTTAACTGCACGGAAACTGTTCTTCTTGTGGAAGAAATTATATACCAAAACTACCCAGTAAAAAGCTTGTTTTATGGCACTTATAAAATTAATGCCAAAAATGTATGGTAAAGCTTGATTTTTTGACATTAATGACTGGTTATTTAACATGCTGTGCTCCTGTAGTGCCTAGAAAACAGCACTTAGATGTGCAGGTGTGATGTCAAATTCCCACCCAAGGATTCAAAAGTTTAAGGGCTTTTTAAGTGAGGAGCAGAGGGACAAAGCACACAGGTTAATAACACCTGAAGGGAATGGGAAGTGGAATAAAATCTCGAATTTCACATTTTTTATTCTTTTTTAATGGGCCAAATGCACTATATAGTGTACTGTGCATAGTTGGGATATGTTGCTTTTTTTATGTTAATGACCTTTGCATTTTCCTCCCTCCCTGTGTCTGTACAACAAGGCAGAGCTCACATGCTGATAATCTTGAACCATAGTAGCAACTGAAATGCCCTTTGATGGAGGGAACAGTCTTACAGAAATCAAGAAGAAACTCAGAGGCCTTATAGACATAAATAACCAGAATGTGAAAACAAAAACGTTGCAATAAGTACATTTTTTTTAAAAAGTATTTTGGAAGCCTCTAAGAAAAGGTGAAAATCAAATAAATAGCATTTACTACTTTATAAATTGGTAGCTGCAGGAACACACCATCATCTTATGCAGTTTGTGATGTGATGTTTAGCATGGATTCTGATTAGGAAAGCCTTGGTCAGCTGTAATTGTGGATTTTACTGTCCCTCAGCTGTGGCTCAGGGCTCCGTGGTTGCTCTAAGAAGCTTGTTAGTGCAAAGTTTGGAAAATCACAGCCTCCAGAAGAAATGCAGTGGTTGGTTAAATATATCACAGTTAATGTTTCAGGAGTGTTATCAATACTGTTTTTCATATTCCTGAACCTTTAACTCCTCAGTCCAAAGGAACTGGCTGACCTCGGAGAGAGGGATGCAGAACTTATAATGAATGTATTAGAAAAATTTCTAAGGGGCCTTGACACAGCTTGCAGAGATATATATGAGAGTGTCTCACTGGAAATAGAGGGAAAGGGTTTTTATGGAGGTCAGAAACCCTGTGTCTGGCTTTGCTGGGTGATACAGTATTCATTTTTACTTCTGTCATTGTTCCAGGACTAAATATTTCTTCTCTTAAACCTCAGCCCTGCTAATTATGGACTAAAAAAAAAAAGCAAGATGCTGTTTGTGTGAAGCTGGAAAAAAAGCCCAACTGAAGTGGATTAGAGGACAAGTGCAGGCATCAAAGTGGCTTCATAAATGCAGTTCAATGTGGGCAGCTCATCTCTGTACAGTCCATCTGCATTATGTGCACAAGGAGGGGTGGGCACAGCACATCAATCCTCTCAGTTCACCGGGGATCAAGGACTGTTCTCCACTTCCCAGCCCAGAGGGTGCACAGTGAGTGATGTCCCTGCTGAGCAGGGGGTTGTGCCGTTCATGGCCACGTCACACAACGTCTGACCCGGTGTGGTGACGCTGCAGAGCTCCAGGGAAAGCACCAGGAAATGCTGTGCTGCAGCCAGAGCTCCAGGGAAAGCACCAGGAAATGCTGTGCTGCAGCCAGAGTTCCAGGGAAAGCACCAGGAAATGCTGTGCTGCAGCCACAGCTCCAGGGAAAGCACCAGGAAATGCTGTGCTGCAGCCAGAGCTCCAGGTAAATGCTGTGGTGTAGCCAGAGGTCCAGGGAAAGCACCAGGAAATGCTGTGCTGCAGCCAGAGTTCCAGGTGAAGCACCAGGAAATGCTGTGCTGCAGCCAGAGCTCCAGGGAAAGCAC
>NW_020897753.1:5262278-5345212 GCF_003984885.1 Neopelma chrysocephalum | reverse complement strand
GAAATGCTGTGCTGCAGCCAGAGCTCCAGGGAAAGCACCAGGAAATGATGTGCTGCCAGCCACTAAAGCAGCATTTTTATAGCCTGACCCTGAGCACAGCTCTGAGATGTTTTGGGGCATAAAACGAGGCCGTGTGAATGGATGCAGCAAAGCCTTCTGAGGTGGCTTTGAGGGCTCCTTAGGCTTAAAAAGGCCAAGCAGGCCTTGGTTCACCTGCTCTGGGTAATGGTCCTGCTCTGAACTCTAACCCAAACCTGGAAGGTTTTTACTGAAGGGAGCACTCTTAAAAGAAAAAACCCAGGAGTGAACAGTGTAGACAAGGCTGGGAGTGATACTGAGTTGTGGAATTAAGGTATTTAAGTCTTTTCAGAAAAAGACCTCTGCTGTGGGTGGCCCTTTCCATGCAGAAAGTGCTTTAACCCTTTTATTTTAACCCTTCTATTTTTAGGTGATTTTTAAGGTGTTTTTTAAGTGCTCACACTGCCTTTCTCTCATTCCCAGAGAATCAATGGAAGTGTCTTTTTCTTTTCTCTGCAGTGTAGTTTTTGGAGATACGTGCATTTTAAACAAAAGAAAACATAAATACAGGCGAGACTGTCATCAGTTTAAAGTATTGCATAAGTGGTTAAATTTAATCACAAAGAGACAACCAGCTAATGGTTTTAGTGGAATTCATAAAATCCCATAAAACACAAAAGTTAAATTTTGTCATATAATGTGAATCAGTTGTAGGAACCAGCACAGCTTCCTTTTTCCCCCTGAATAAATTCTAAACAGTCCTTAGAAAATGAATTACCAGTCTGCAAATCAAGATGACATATTTTGCAGCCATAAAACTAAAACTACTTTCAGACCACTTAGATTAAAATAAAAAAAAAAAGATAGAGAAAAACAAAAAGACAGCAACTTTGTTGTTTTGTTACTGTCAGTAGTCTTGGATGGCTGTGGCTCCATTTTAGCAGTTTGACCTTGTTTAGATCAACCTGAATCCATCCACAGCCCTCCCTGACAATTCCCCCACCCCATCCCAGAAAGTGCACACCCCGCACCGGCATCTCCAGCTGGAGATGTGCCAATAGAAGTAATTACGTGATGAAACTATTTAACTTTGACTAAAATACTCTCACCAGGTTCTTTCAAACCGTGTGTCTTATATCTTGTGGAGGCAATTTTATATCGTGCCTTTAAAGTACAGTAATGGCCACTTGCATTGACAGAATCCTCGTAAAAGGAGAAGCCTGAGCCCTTGCTCATGAAGTGCTATTGATTTTCCCAGTTCCTGCTCGAGTTGCCAAAGATACAACACCGTTGTTAGGGAGAGGAGACACTTTGGCCTTCAATATCACAGGAGGGTTCCAGTGTAAGCACGGCCGTCGGTGGGTTTCGGTGATAAATAATGCACGGGGTGATAACTGCCCATATTATTGTGTCACTTTGACATGACTCAGCACTTGCTCTGGCCCAGCGTTTCTTCAATGCCCCCGCTGGCTGCTGAACTTCAAGTCAGGCGTAAGGGCTGGTTATATTTTAAAGGTGCATTGTGGTGAAAAGCTAAAGTTTGTTTTTCATAGAATCACAGAATCAGCTGGGTTGGAAGGGACCTCCGACATCATCAAGTCCAACCCTTGATCCAACACCACTGTGGTTCCCAACCCATGGCACTGATGCCACATCCAGTCTCATCTTAAAAACCTCCAGGGATGGAGAATCCACCACTTCCCTGGGCAGCCCATTCCAATGACTGATCACCCTCTCTGTAAAGAAATTCTTTCTAATATCCAACCTAAACCTTCCCTGGCACAGCTGAAGACCGAGCCCTCTTGTCTTGCTGAGAGTTGCCTGGGAGAAGAGACCAACCCCCACCTGGCTACACCCTCCTGTCAGGGAGTTGCAGAGAGTGAGGAGGTCTCCCCTGAGCCTCCTCTTCTCCAGGCTGAACAGCCCCAGCTCCCTCAGCCTCTCCCCATAGCACTTGCACTCGAGTCCCTTCCCCAGCCTCGTTGCTCTCCTCTGGACCTGCTCCAGGACCTCAATGTCCTTCCTGAACTGAGGGGCCCAGAACTGGACACAGCACTCCAGGTGTGACCTCACCAGTGCTGAGTCCAGGGCAAGAATCACTTCCTTGGACCTGTTGGCCACACTGTTCCTGATCCAGGTCAGGATCCATTGGCCTTCTTGGCCACCTGGGCACACTCTGGCTCATGTTCAGCTTCCTGTCAAATCTTAGGCAATGGTGGATTTTGAACAATAGGAAAACTCCCCCAATGTTTCTCGCTGCATCATTTCCAAAGGTATTCCATTGGGAATGAGAGTTAAATACCCTGCACATTTTTCCAGTGCTCCTTGGTGGTGGAATCTCTGCCACACACCTTCTCTCGTGTCCTCAGCAGTACATCTGAACTACCAGTTGTATTCTCATACCAACTGGCAAGATGCCTTTGCAGAGCTTGGTCCTAATGCTGCAAATCCTACTGGGATCCTCTAAAAGCAGAAACTTTTCCTTGTGGGAATTACAATTAAATCCTAACGGATTGTGCTTTTGTGACTGTCGCATTATTGTAGCCAATAGATAATTATTATTTATCAGTAGGGGGGGAAAAAAGGACTGGGTAGGAAAATTACAGCTATGATAATTAGTTTTTTGATGACATTAACCAATTAATATAATTTTATGTTTTCCATTTTGAAATTTAGGCAAGGTCGCCTTTGTTTGGATTTCTATTCCAATGTTTGAGTCAGTTTAGTCCTTGAGAGGGGCATTCCCACAGTTCTGCAAGGAGTTGATGTGCAGCTTGTTCACACGCTGGGGGAACCATCTCCTTTTGGGTTTGGATTTTCTTTTTTTTTTATTTTTGATCAAACAGTTGCAAATTTCATTTGATGCCTCCTGGATCTTTTTAAAAAGGAAGGAAGCAGCTGTTTCCTTCATGCTTTGGTGCTGCCTCCATGCCACTCATAGTTTTACAAACCTCCTCTACATCCCACAGCAATCAGGCTGTTCCCAGCCAAGGAAATAGGGCAGGGAGAGATCTGGAGCTCTGTCCATGCAAACCAAGTCCCTTCCAGTATGAATTAATTTACAAAAAGGTTCTGAAAGATCTCAAAAGACCTTTGTCATCACTTAATGAACTAGAAGAGCATCATTTCCTCCAATCTTAAACCCACACTATGCTTTCCTGCAACGGGTCTGTTTTCTTCTCTGAGAGGACACACACTCTTAAAAAGTTAACACTAAGGTAGTGGCAGATAACAGAGGGATGGTGAGGAAAACTAGGTTTGTCTTGTCAGTTGTGATTTTAATATTCCTGTTCTTGTCTCAGAAGATTTCTTGTTTCTTCTTATTTCCCATATTTAAAGAGCATAAGGCAGCAGTGCTCTCTATTGGCATTGCCTTTTGCCAACCATCTTTGAAAAGCAAAACTATAACCAGATTTACTTTTGACAGCAAAGAATATTTTGGCCCATTTTACTGCCTGCAGAATGCCTGGAAAGTTTTAAATTAATGGCAATGACTGAAGAGAAAAGGAAATCAAAGAGCCATTTATTCCCGTAGAAAGAGACCTATTTCCCCTCACATTTCTATATTTTCTACCTGCTTTGGCTGAGAAAACATTTAAAAATGTTACAAGCACCAAGAATTTCCCTATCCTTTTGCAGTGTGCATCTGAATACGATTAACTGGACGTTTCTCTTCACTGTTCCACATATGCCAAAACTTTGGGTTTCAGTAATTAAACCAGCAGTACAATCTTGGGTCATATTATGCTATATTATCCTTTTAACTTTATTGTGATTGATTTGTGTCAACTTTAACTATACTCACTAGGAAGTCAATAAATAAAGATCAATGGGGTTTTATTTCTCCTGGTTCTTTATTAGAAAGAATGGATTGGTTAAATAACACAAGTAATAGTGATGACATGGTTTCCCTCAGCATTTTCTACTCTGAAACAGGTGAAATATTTTTCAAAATTTCATTAAACAACCATACTTGTGTTTTCTTGTTATTGGCTATTTCTCTATAGTTGGTGCTTTAAACTCCTCAAACTTATAGAAACACAAACACAGATGTTCTCCCTGCATAGAACTTCCTTGCTTTGCTCTGAGGAGGAGCTCTTGCTACCAGGATGAATCTCTAGTACCATGTCCATTTATCTCCTTATTTCCCAAATGGGGTATCTGTTGATCTCATTGAATGGGACTTGTGCCTCTGGACAGCAGGGATGTACCCCCTGCAAAAAAAAGGAATGCTTCTGAACTGATCATCTCCTGCTGGCTGGATTTTGAGCTGCAAAATGCAGCTGAGTCCTTTCTTTGGAACAGAGAAAACTGACCCTGTGAACTGTGAAATGATGGTTTTGGTTTGATTTTGCACCTGCTCGTGGTCTCTTGAGTGACCACAGAGATCTGTGATAGCATTGTGCCTCAGCGGATCTGTTTTAAGAGCTTCTCCGACAGGAAAAATTATCCAAGGAATACCAAAAGTAAAATCTGGAGCCACCCAGAAGCTGAGTACATTGGGGACAATTTAGGATCACAGCCCTTGTGCTAACACAGCCTGTTGAGCTCCCATTGACAGCAGGGTGAGATCTCTGCTTTAGCAGAAAAGCTCAGTGAAGCTCAGATCCATCAGGCAGTTCTGAGAGGGAAATTCTATCCCCACAGAGCATGAACAGTAACATACTAATGCAAAATTCACTAGGAAGTAGGTCGAAGTGTCAGAGCAGTTATTATCAGTAACCTGTTTCTCATAAAAACATAGTGAAGGGAAAACCATCTTGTTCCTAAGATTTATAGCAACTTGACTCCCCATGACAAGTGATGGAAAGCTTCCCTGCCATGCATATTACACTTTGGGTGGTGACCCCTCAGAATATATCTCCATTTGAGTCCTTCAGTACTGTGCTGGATGGAAACCAAGTGGCCAGATGCTCTAAGCTGCTTTTTTCATTAAATCTTTCATCTGGACATTTAGCTCAAAGTGCATTCACAAGATTACTGGAGTGCCCTGTCCTTGAGCAGGAATCCAAGCTTTGGAAAGGATCAAAAATCAAGTCTCTGCTAAGAACAGCAAGTACATTCCCAAGCCACAGCATTATGTGTCCTGAGGAGCAGGAGTGGGTCTCTTTGCCTTACTGCATCCATTCAGAACTCTAAGTTCTGACATCTAAACTAAGCAGCTTTTAGAAATAACTTGTATCTATTTGCCAATGGGTTTATGATCCATGTTTATACAGGCTATAAATCCTTTTCAGGAATTATATAGAGGTGCCCTGCTTTGCTTTTCTGAGCTGTTTGTTTTTGCTGTTACTTTACTTATTACTTTTTGTGTCCAGAATGCTCCTGGTCTGCCCATCTCCTCGGAGCAGGTCCTGTTCAGCCACCTCAGGTATGTGTTGAGTGGGAATTGGACTCAGTGATCCTTGTGGGTCCCTTCCACCTCATCATATTCTGTGATCCTGTGATTCTGTGAGCTGTAAAACAGAGGTTGAGTGGCACTGTCGATTTTGAGAACACACATCTCTTGATGACGTTACAGGCCAGAGATAGTCCGTGCCGCTCAGAGCAGGCTCCAGCCTTGGAATGTTTGTGTTTGGGGCACAAACAACAGCCTTTCCTGGTGGTAATTGCTGCTCAGAGGCCCCGCTGTCAGAGTCCGTGCTGACATTTTTGGTCTGAGGCAACCTTGGGGCGTGGAGCGGGGGAAGAGCCGCCATTTTGTGGCATGGCTGCCATTTTGTGTCTGGTAAAACAAAGGGGAATGGAGTAGAGGAATGGCTGCCAATTTTGTTTGTCTGGGGAAACCAAGGGATGTGGAGTGGGGGAATGGCCACCATTTTGTGTCAGGGGAAACCAAGGGGAATTGAGTGGGGGAATGGCAGCCATTTTTTGTTTGTCTGGGGAAACCACGGGCAGGGAGCTGGGGAGCGGCTGCCATTTTGTGTCAGAGGAAATCAAGGGGAATTGAGGGGGGAAATGGCAGCCGTTTTGTGTCAAGGGAAGCCACAGGCAATTGAGTGGGGGAATCGCTGCCATTTTTTGTTTGTCTGGGGAAACCATGGGGTGTGGGGCTGGGAAGCGGCTGCCATTTTGTGTCTGGGGAAACCACAGGGCATGGAGTGAGGGAACAGCCACCATTTTGTGTTGGGGAAAACCAAGGGGATTGCAGCTGGGAAACGGCTGCCATTTTGTGTCTGGGAAAACCACAGGGCATGGAGTGGGGGAACATCCACCATTTTGTTTATCTGGGGAAGCCATGGGGCATGGAGTGGGGGAACAGCTGCCATTTTGTGGAACGGCTGCCATTTTGTTTCTGCGGAAACCATGGAGCAAGGGACTTTGCGGAGACTTGAGGGGCTTTTTAGGGGGATGGGGGGCTTAAAAGGTATTTTGGGGGGGAGGTTGTGGGGTGTAAAGGGGTGTTTGAGGGCGTGAGCTCCCCCAAATTCAGGAACCCCCTTAAATTCAGGGGGCACCCCACAGTTAGGGAGGACCCAAAAAAACCCCAGATTGGGGGAAATAAAGGGGATGTCAGTAGAGTTTGGGGAGGGGCTCTAGGGTGGGATGAACCCCCTCTGCTGCCCAGTCCCCGCTGGGTGGGCAGAATTTGGGATTCCCCCCCAAACTCACAAATTTTGTGTGTTTTGTTAGAAAAAAACCCACAAAACAGCAACTTCTCCCTGTGCAGCCAGGTTTGGCGGATCCCTTTCCTCACGTCTCCAGCTCCCGGAGCTGTCCATATTTCCTCCCCACATGTCATCCATCACTCTGGTCCCAGGGCACCTCCTTCATGGTTTCTGATGCAAAGGTAACCCCAGCCTAAATTAGGTCTGTGATTTTCCTCTGCTCCCTTATTGTGCATAATCTTCTCCTTCTTCTTTTTGCCCACTGGGAGGTTTTTCCTGGGTGTGCAGCATCTAAAAATCTCCGTTCTGTACAGGTGGAACTGCTGGAGTTGATGTTGGCACACCGGAGACTCTTGATCTGAGCTTCTCTCAGTTTGAAAAGCTGCTCTCCCGTGCCTGCCTGGCACACAGGGAGCCCCCTTCCAGCATATGTCACCTCAGCCTCGGGTGCTGGCACAGCCTGAATCCTCATCTCCACTTCGTGGTCTCCTCGTTAATCTCTAAGGTTGGAAAAAAAGTTTCTGAAGTTTGTTAAAAAACCCTCTGAATTAATTCTGCCTTTGTGTGGTCAGCCTGTGAGCCTGGAGCACACCTGAACCAAGGAGCAAATTAAGGTAATTCTTAATCGAGGCATAAAAATGTAATACCCAAATCTTAGAGCAACAAAATTACTGCTTTTAAAACCTTAATCTATTTTACTTCTACTATTGAAGCAAAACTGTAAAGACACAATATAGATTAATTCTATGATTTTTTACAGCCACAATTTTATTATAAGTTTTTATATTTTAATAGATAAGGAAGTTATTTAAATTCTGTGGGTCTTGTAGCCTTCATTCAGGGAAGTTTCCTTTTGCCAGTCTCTCTGTTGAGTAAAATCTACAGCCCTGAGCTTTTGTTGGGACAAATACACATTCCTCATTTTTACTTCTGCTCTGATGTATTTTAGTAGAAAAAGTTGAGCCACACAGGCAGGTGATTTGAGAATGAAGATTACAGCAATGCTTTGGGTAATATGTTGTACTAATTTCAGTTTGGACAGTCTTCCCTTGGAAAGGTTTGGGAGTGGAATAGTTCTGGGTAATTCTCTAGCCTGCAATATATACATTTTGCCCTGTTTTCAATATGTGAGGTTCTTCCATTGCTGTTGTTCTTTGGTCTAATTGAGGCCAACAAACTGGTCCTCAGTCACACTTGGTTACCCAGCTGTGAAATCTGATGAGATACTTGGGAACCACACATGACCTGCTTGGTAGTTTATGATCAATTAGTTTGTTTTTTATATACTTTTTACCTGATGCTTGGAAAAGGTGGAATAAAGCAAAAAAAAAAATAATAATTTGCAGGATTCCTAAGGGGAGGGGGGACAATTGTTTTGTTTTTTTTTCCCAAGTTATGTACATGAATAAAAATTAGTAATTCAGTGAATCACTGGAATACGGGTTCTTTGGAGTTCACTTTCTCCCAGCCCATCTTCACATTCCCTTTATTTCCCTACTGGTGCCCATTCCCTACCCAGAGCCTCACAAGTCCATTTCCAATCTACTTTTCTCATTTGCTCAGCAAGTTATACTTTTAAGAAAACTGAGATGCACATTCAAATATATTAACATGTTTTTCAAGCAGTTTTAAGTTTTATTTCCTTTTGTTATTCATGGTTTCAGGCAGAGGCTTTGGCCAAAGTCCTGATTTCTTGTCCTCAAAAAAGACCACTTTTCCTATTTATTTATAGTTGGGAACCTATCATTTATTTTCATGATCCATCACAAAGACCAGCAGCAGTATGAGTTTTAAAGCTGTGGCAAATACTTACTAATTTTAATATTGTTATAATTTAATTAACTGTTTTGATTATAATATGTTGTAAAGAAGTCTCCAAAGTTTCCCGAGTGCTTTTTACTCTCTGTATTTTCAATGTGTTCACTGCTGCACAGGTACAGGACTCTAAGTTCTGAACTGCAAGTGTTTTGTAATGTGCTGTTGATAACAATGGAAACAATTTTCTATTCAACTCTTGCTTGTTATTATATTTTTGTTACACTTATAGATTGGCAAGTGAAGGGGTTTCTTTGTATCCTTCCTCCCTAAATTTTACCTATTTTCTTCTGAAGATTATTTTAATATTTCTCTTTTTATTTGCTATTTAAAAAAACTAGACAGTAGGGTTTTTTTTCCAAAGCAGGAGAGAATTACTGGATTTATATCTTTCCCAGAGTCAACGAAAAATTTCCTGTAAGAAAAAAATGAGTTGTCTAGGGGAAAAAAAATCTTGCTAAGCAAAATCCTGTACCTCTCTTTCCTCTCCTAGGTTTGCTGTATTAAACTGCACGTGGAATGCCTTTTTTACTAATTTCTGTTATTTTTCATCCTATAGAGAGACTTATATCTTCCAGAATTCACCCCGAGTTTATAGGAATGCTGAGTTGTCAGGCAGGAGTTTTACCTCACACTGGGGAGATATTAGTTGATAACATCCACCTTGTTTAGATTTATTGCTTTAGCATATTTCATGCTAAAAATATTTTTTTTTTTACCATCTGCTAAGATTAGCACTGGAGTGGTAATAAATTCACTTACCCTGTTGCTGTGGTGTAGTTTGGAGCCATCTTACACCGCGCTCGGCCTAATTGAAAATAGGATAAGATAAATGATGCACTTTGAATTTCTCCCTCAGATGTACCATTGTTCATTACTTCAACGAGGGATGAGCACATCTGATTGTAATTTCAATTGTTAAGTAAAACAAAAGTTTCCATGGTGAAAGTATGGTACCAACAGCTGTAATTGTCTAAGGGTTACTCGTGAAAATCTCAATATTGTTTTAGTAATAAATGCGGGATTGTTTTGCATTTACACACTTGTTTATCCTCAAACCCTAATGGGAAAGGGGTGAAGTCAAAAAACATGCTCAGGAATTCAGGCACTGCGTGGAATACGATAACTGGGCTTAAAATGTCTGTGCTTAAAGAAACATCTGCATATTAAAATAGAGGATATTTCAGTAGTGATTCCTGCTGCAAAAAAAATCCACCCAACTAAACAGCACAGTTTGTGCCACCACTTTATTAATCGTGATTGGATTGGACAGTGTTTATAAAATAATAATACAGTTTGGTTTGGCTTTTGGGCTCTCACAGGATACATCCAGCACTGATGGCTCTGACATTTACCCTGCAAATGCTTCAAACAGCAGCATCTTTGTAAAACTGGGGCTTTTCCCATTCTTTTCTAGTAATATAAAACATAAATAGCAAAGTACTAAAGAAAAATACACGAGTGGAAGGTGCTGACTACTGACACAAGGCAGGTGGTGTGGGAAGAAACAAGAGTAGGTACAAACCCTATTTCTGCCAGTTTAATTTGTGGTCTTGTAATTTCGTTTTTTTTAAGTTTATAAATATTTCTTTTTTCTGTTTCGTGGTCAGATGGTCATACCTTCCTTTAGAGCATTTGAAATATAGTCTGCAAATTACATTCTTTGCTTCGAAGTTTACTGCGAGTTAAAGATAAATAAGTATATTAGTAGATAAAATATTTACAAAAGGAGATACTGATGATGCAAGGGAAATAAGTGAAAACACAGGAGAAATTATGTAATTCTGGGTCTTTTTCTTTAGATGGAAGTGTGATTTTTGTGTTGATGATGTCTGGTTTTAACATTATGGCAATGTAAGGCCATATCCTATTTAATTCATTCATGAAATTAATTCAATTGACTTGCTCGAATAAATAAGGTCAGCAAACCTCTATCCATAAGTAATCCCCAAATCTGACTTTTGCTTTTATAGTATTAGAAGAACTTCAGGGCTGTGTAGAAGTGGACAAGGGAGAATGGTTTCAAACTGAGAGTAGGCTTATATTGAATATTGGGAAGAAATTTCTCCCTGTGAGGGTGGTGATACCCTGGCACTGGTTGCCCAGAGAAGCTGTGGCTGCCCCTGGATCCCTGGACGTGTCCAAGGGCAGGTTGGACAGGGCTTGGAGCAACCTGGGATGGTGGAAGGTGTCCCTGCCCGTGGCAGGGGGTGGCACTGGGTGGGCTTCAAGGTCCCTTCCCACCCAAACCATTCTGTGATTTTATGATTTTACTCGCAAAGCCTTTTTCATCCTTTGAGTAAAGTCATACTGAAACACCACAACAAATACTCAACTCTGGTATTTTCATCTCTTATTTCATAACAAACCCTTTGACTGATGCCCAAGCTCTGACTGTGTTTATCTCAGGGAAAGCCCCCCTTGGCTTCAGTGGGCATTTTGCCCATCTCCAGCCTCTCAGCCCTGGCTGGTGTTTTCCCAGCCAAGTTGTAAAGCCCTGGAAACAGGGGTTGGTGATGGAAGCACTGGCAGCACCTTGAGGGGAGGGATCTGAGTGGCTGTGCTCTCCCACCGCCACCATTCCCAGTGTCTGTTACCGAAATTGGTGTTGTATCTAAAACAATTGCTGTTATTAACAGGTTAAGCTGCTGGGATGTTAAAATAAAGGCTGCCCAGCTTTAGTGCATTTTGTTGTAATCATCTCCCAGATGCCTTGTCGGAAATCAATTCAAGTTCAAAACTGGCTGGAATTGGGAGGTCAAGGCTTCTGCAGACTAAATATTTTATCTTCTGCTCATGTCTGGAGCTTTTAAAGCTGTGTATTGGGGGCTCTTTTCTCGTATCCCATCTGGACAAAGATGATTGGCTTTGCCATTTTGCCCAGGTTAGGACAAGGTTAAAATCAATTATAATCAATTATTAAGAGTCTTCTGTGACTGCAAAGCTTAAAAGGGGATTTTAAAAGTTGCTCAGTTCTGAAACCAGAATATCTTAGCTGCTAGTGTAGATGTCATTATTCTGGGATATCAGATGTAAATCCTATCTGCACCAGCAATAAATACACAGAATTCCCTCACCTTCTTCTCGTCCTGTGTGTTTTGGAAAAAATACCTAAAAATGGAGCCAGAGCTGTAGGGAGGACAGTTTCATTGTGTTACAAAATCTGACTGTCATCTCCAGGTATCTAAATGAGAGGGAGCTGTTTATAATTTGGTGAACCAGGTGATTTTTTTTCTCCCCAGAAATTTATTCAGCTTCCTCTGGTCTTCAGAACTCAAATGCTAATTTTCTAGCATGTTTGGGGAACTCCATGCTTTTATCTTAAAATACAATAGAGTTTATGTATTATAATCCGCCCTGCCTGATGTGCTTGAATATACAAGATCATTGCCTCTCCCTGGGAATGAATCAGTGGTTTTGTTTGGAATAACTTTTGATGTTTGGTGCCATTCTTCCCATGCAAATCACATTCCACATCCTTCTCACAGCTTCTGAGTGAATGAGCGAGCACGTCTCTTTGTCCCTCAGCACCATTGTTTCCTTGCTTTTGAACATAATATTTATACTTTCAATTTACATTTAATAAAATTAGGAATAAAGAATCAGATCCTGAATTTTGGGGGAAGACAAGTCAAGGAGGGAGGAAGGATGTGCTGCCAAAGGTTAAGACCTGCACACAAGAAATGTGTGTTTACCTGTTTAATTCTGAATTAATTAATTATTCTTAAGGAAGCTGTCAGAGTGATGCTACTCAGCTCAGTGGCCTCAGTTGCCTATTTTTAATTTTAGGGTAATTTTGCTGCTTTTTGTTTTAGGGAGTGAAGTTATACTTTTAAGAAAAGTATGACATATAAATGCACCATCATATATTGTAATATATAGGACAGCCTGAAACTCAGTTAATCTGGCTGAAAACCATACATTAATATGTGTTATCTCATGGCTGAATTAATCCTTGTTATGTCTCAATCCACAGGGAAAGTGGATTTGGTTATCAGAACACTTTGGCTCTGAGCTGGTTTCCAGCCCAGCAGAATTGCCTGGCATTTGTAAGACAGACCAGGATCTTCAAACCTTCTCTGAGCTTCACACATTTCATCTGTCACTTTGCTTTTCCTTGGCATCTGCATTTCATGCTCAGAGACCAGCCATGGTTTGTAGGTAGATGTGTTATAAAACTTAAGCAAAGGCTGTTCCTGCACAGCTCATGTCCCAAGGTCTCTGGAGGGCTCCGGTTCCTACGGAATTTCCAGGTTGCTGCCAGAAGCACAGTTGACCTGATTCTCCTCTCGGTGTGGTTTGAAAAATGTCATATATTTCAGTTGTCATTGGTGCACGTGTTCCTGAATCTGGAATATTTTAAGAGGAATCAGGATCTGGCATAAAGATCAGCTTCAACAACAGAGCTGGATTGGCCCCTTGGTGACATAAGATGCACAGCTTCAGGTTGTTAGCATGGTTTTGAGATTCTTAATAATATGGGGGAAAGACCAAGTACCTGTAGGATTATCAAAATGCTCAGACACTCAAAAGTTTGTAAATATTTTCATGAACATAAGAATTGAGAAATATTTCTGTAAAATGCTCGTTTTTAAGGTGATACAATAGTTACCCTCATTTTCCCAAGGATTTCGCGGTGAACGTGAGGTTTGAAAAACATGTACAGAGGCTCTGTCCTGAAAGACAGATACCTAATGAAACCCAAGAAAAGTAGAATAAATTAACATTGATTTTCTTTCTTTATACCTCATCTCCACATAAAAACACCGGGTATTCCACAGGTCTTAAGGAAAATTGTAACTTTTCTCTGGGTGTGACATTCAGAATCTCTTGTCACCCAAAAATACCTTGTCACCCCCTTCCAAGCATTGATATGTTTATTATCAAAACAGGTTAGCTTGCTCTTGAACCATCAGAAAAAGTCATTAAACTTAAATATTTCTATGCATACTCATGGCCAGAAATTTTGATTTATTATTATTATTTTATTTATTTAACTGGGAAGTGTTAATGTCCATTAGCAGAGTAGTATTGGGCCACTATGATAATCCTATACTCGTTCTGCTTGTTTTACATTGAGATTCATAAGGGTGCAAAAAGCATTTTAATCAGAGTTTACCTACTAATGATATTTGCAAAAGCCAGTTATTAATAGCTTATAAAGTGAATCAGGCTCCTTTTTTTTTTTCTTATCCCAGTAATTTATTTCACATAGAGGATTATATCCCTTCTCAATTTCATTTCCATGTGATAAACCAAGGAGTATAAAATATAATTTGCACTGAGTCTGTGCCTGGCTGCACAACAACTATGTGCCAAAATGCATCAAAAGGCCCTTCCTTTTCAGGGAACACCCCCAAACCTGACATTTCAGTGGCCTTTTGGACTGGGGGTACTTAGGAAAGGTAATAATGAACGTTCTTGGCCAGCCTTTGGAAGTGCAGTGTTTTTATTGGAGGCAGGAACCCTGTTTCCCTCTCCTTGGAAGGTTGAGGGGAACCTCTCGTTTGGCTGATGAACATGGCACCGACTGCCTGAATAGTTCAAAGAGAGATGAAAAAGTTCCTATTTCTCCTGCACGGGGAAAATCCAAGTCTGGAGACAGCATGTGTTTCTCATTTCCATGCACTTTTATTTCAGTTATTTAGATGGATGGAGGCATCAAGCCAGATTTTCCCCAACAACAACAAAGGTCCTACACTGTCCAAACACACGACATTCCTGAACCCACTGGTCATGCCACTGAAAAAAGGTTTAAAGATTCAGCATGGTCTGTTTAAACAAAATAGCTGTGCTATTCATTTCTCCCCTGCACATAGGCACCAGTGTTTATATTGCTGGAGTTAAGTTTTAAAGTGAGCAGAAAATGTTGGTACAAAGCTCAAGCCCTGCACTTCCTCGGAAAAGGAGAGAATGAACCCAGTTCCTTATCAGAGCATTTAAATTGCCATTATCAGGAAATTAATATTTTCTCCTTCAGTTTGCCTTCTCTTTCTGCCTTTTGCACTTCATTGGTCACTGCTGGTTTTGGTTATTATGTCATTGCTAAATCCAAGCCAAGCCTGGCGCTTTCCTTACTGACCCAAACCAGAACGCTGGGAAAAGATCAGGAGCTCTCCAAGCAAGTAGGGAGCCTGTTTTGGGAAATCTGGATCCACAGCTCTGTTTGCGCTTTGTTTTGCCATGAAACCAGGTAGTTTCCAGCAGAGAATGGATGGATGAAACACCAGCATTCGTGATTCATACGGATTTTGCAAAGTGCTCCAAAGGAGCTGCTGCAAAGCCTTTGGAATCACAGATAACATTCCTTGGCCTTTCCTTCTGGCACTCAGATTTTCTCCTGATTCAGAATTTCAGCCCTGGCTCACCCAGAGAGGGGTTCTTGGAGGTGGGAGTTTGCCTTCAGCTTGATGTTCTGAGGGGAAGGGAAAGGTTTCAACAGGTTTCTCTCTCACTAGAGAACAATACAAGTGGACAATGGGAAATGCCAGAGAGTAGCTGCTGGGTTGCAAACCTTATGAGAAACTTTGTAGCTCTCTTTTTGGGCAAATGGAGTGTTTTCCTTGGTTTTCCTTAGAAGCTTAAACCCATAATGTGTTTTCTTTCCTTCCCCCCCTCCCTTGTGGGCTGACTGGTTTACCATTATTGGGTTGCTCGTGCATACTGGCCTATTGGCTTGGAATATTTAGGAGAGACAAAAAGGAGCTAAGTCTTGTTTCTTTGGGAAAACAACTCAGACTTTATAGAGATTTGCATAGATTTTGTAAATACGCAGCAGATTAAGAGGATATATTATCATCCCACTTGCTTAGATTTTGAGCCTGTGAACTTAAACACAAGAATACTTGGTGAACAATTTAATCTGTTTTCTGTAAAAGTGCTATTAAAAAAGTTCTAAAATGGTACCTGCCCTCCTCTCTCTCAGGGTTTGCATTTGTTGTTCCGTGAAGATTTCTCACAATTAGTCCAAGTCCTGACAGCAAATTCTGACTATACCCAGGTGACACTCCCAGCTTTCCCTGCCTGCCCTTCTCCTGTTGCTTCCTTCTACAAAAGTACTTTTGTGTCACTAAGTGGTGAAATTCAGAGCAAGATCAAGGCTTTAATTGTGAAGGTATTTTGGTGTCTGCAAATGCAGATAGTTGCATGATAGGTGGTAAAAAAACCGAAATAAGCACCTAATTACTGGTGATTTCAGAGTAAGTTGGGTAGTTTTGAAACCATAGTAGGCCCCAGGAGGCTCCTTTCTCCTGAGCCCCCGTGCACAGCATTTCCTATTGTTTGGGTGGTCTCAAGACAAAGCCAATCAGAGAGAAAAGACAGGCCTGAGAGGAGCCCTGACTATCTGAATGTGGCTGATTCAGATCTGGCATGTAAATGTGCTCCCAAGTGACTTTTCTAGGTTCAGTCACACTTTGATCTTTAATTCTCATCTTCTTTGTGATGTAGCTATTTCAATTTCATTAATTAGACCAATAGTAATTCCTCCTCCTGCAGTAAAATAAATAAGCAAAAATAAACCATCAAACCTTCTGCTGGATTCACACCTGGCTGTTTAAAATACTCTCAAAATCACACAAGGCAGAAAGTAATTGCATATATTAAACTGATATCCACAGTCTTTCAACAAGTTTCTTTGTTTCCATGTAAAACATTTTTGTAAGTGTATTGAAACTCCCTTCTCTCTGCTCGAAGCTTTCTCCCAACTCAGTTAAATTCTGTGTAAACACCTCCCTTCATCGTATCTGTTATATTTTATATCAACACCCTTTTATGAGACTTGTTCTTTATCTGGCACCCTGAGACAAGCCAGTCTTCAGGTTTCTGGAGTGAGCTCACAATGGGAGTTTTACTGTGTTTAGTATTTCCTTATTTCATATATTTGAAGGCATGAGAGCTCTTAGGAAGAAAGTGGTTTCACAGTCATGTTCTTATTGAAAGCATAGACTGCATTTTTGATGTGGAAGCCTGAAACAACATCTTCTGAAATCACAAGTTCATAAACTGCATTTACATTTTGTTTGTCTAATACAAATCCCTAATACAAAGTTTCATGTGAATGCAGGGGGACAAATTGTCTGGCACGAGAAGAAACAGAGGGGTTTGGAATAATCATGTGTTGGGCAGAGAGGGAGCAACCATGGAAGAGCCAGATAAGTCATTTGGGCAGCAGGAATGAGGGTGGTGCATCTCAGGTGTGAGAAGATGGGGTCCCACAACAGCTCTGTGTGTGGTCAGTGGGGCTGCCCAACTGTGAGAAAACAGAGGTGGTATTTCTGTAACATCATGACCACCCACATGTACGTGGAGTGGATTTCAGCACAGTGTAAATAAGAATATGCAAATGCCGAGTTCTTGTCCAAACCCACTTGATCCTGACCAAACACGTCATCTTTCATGGGCATGTGTGGGCCAGGCAATGTCTCTGCCCATCAGCTGCTGGGCCCAATTGCTTGTTCATATCCTGGAGGTTCTTAAGGCTGGGGCTCAGTGACCTTGCCTTGAGAGTGATGCTGCCAAGAGCATCTGGAGGCTCATCCAGGACACCCGGGCTGAGCACAGGGCTGTGACCATCCTCAGCCGTGTCCTCTCCCATCATTTCATCACCAGCCTGAGCAGCTGGTGCAGTCTGACCTACTGCAGCCTTCTCCTACCCTCTGCAGTGAGAAACACATCTCTCACTCACCTAAATATTCCCTGCAATGCCTTCAGTCAGTCCCTCTCCAGGACCCACAAGTGAGTCTCTGTACCTGTCTCTGCCCATCAAAGACAAAGACTTTATTCACCTTTTTTCTTCACAATCCTCATCCTCACGTGCAGGTGGTTGAGTCCTCCCGTAGCTCAGCCTGGTTTGATTCAACAACAGCAGGACAATGACAATGCAGTTGAGTTGTCCCACAGCATTACAGTTTTTCTAGGCACAACGTTTCCTCTGCAATAATAGGTTTACTAGAAATAAAACTGAGTAATGTCACTGTAAATAATATACTCTTGCTGCTCTTCTTTAAAAGAAGTCATAGGAAATGTGAGCAAACCTAGGGGCATTGTGTCTTTTCATAAAATCCAGTGCTGACATGGCTATTAAATATGGAATTATTTTATATTTACATGTGGGCACGTGTTACTATTATAATAGATGTGTTATAGACATAAGTAATAGACAATAGGGTTTCTGATAAATTCCCATAAACATATATTTTTATTTCTTTTATGCTTTTTTTTTTAAATTGTCATATTCTTAGTGGCATTCTTCCATCTCAGGAGGAGCTACAAACGTCCAGTTGTTTTTTCTGAATCATTTTCAGGAATAGCACCGTGTTGTTGGTGACAGGAGGATATCTTACTTTGAATTTTTAGTGGTGATGATGCCAGTAATAGCAGGGAGATGCTGCAATGTCAGAGTCTTTGTCCTGACCCTTGGAAACATCCTTAAAATCTGTGACATTTTTAGCTGCTGCTGACTTTCCTTGTTACTTTTCTTGCCACCTCTTAGTGGTTGGTTTGGTACATCTTCAGCCAGGAAGGACATTGCTTCAAAGTCACCTTCAGCTGCCTGGCAGAGCTCTCCCTCTGCACTGATCATATTTACATTGATTAATATGTTGTGCTGAATAATGAACCATCCCCAAACTTTGTATAACTGGATTTCCTCGGCAAATGACAATGGCTCACTTGGACTTTAGACCTGGATCTTTCAATGAGGCATCAAACTCTTCGTCCCTTTACACTCTGAAGAATAAAGTCACTGATCTGAAAGCAGCACCCTCGTGCAACACAGCCCAGATTTTGGCTTTAAATCAGTGTTTGTGTTAGAAGAAAGGGACAAACTGCCTGAGGGAAGAGTTAAGTGAAGGTATTGTAGCCAAGGCCCAGGTTGCTGTAGTTTTTTTCTTCTCCATGGAAAGAGTGCAACTATCCATGTCCTCTGCTGAGCACAAAGCTGGTCATGTCTCCATCCTTTTTATCAGAAGCAAATGACCATCCTCACAAGAATTATGAATCCTTACCCTGGTCTTTAAACTCTATATTTAGTTAGAAGGCACAAGGACATTTTTCATATTCTAACGCTCCACGTGCACCAAAAGGGAATTGCATCCCATTTGCCACCCTCTGCTCCCAGATGCATATTCTGACTACTAATGCTGTGTGTAACCTGTATGAAGCCCCCTGCAAATATATATATATATATATATGTATATAAAAAATCCTGATCACTGTATGTGTCCATCCAAAGCCTAAACGGCCCTGTAACCAAGGGGTTATCTGTCTGCAAGGTGTTCTGTTCTGTAGATCAGGTCTCTGTTTTCCTCTGTAATCTCACAAATGGAGCCCTTGGCTGGGGTTCAGGACGCTGGTCCTGCTGCTGTCCTGTAACAGGCTGGGAGAAAGGCACATCCTTTCCCATCACACTTTCCCCACGTTTTAAAAGCACTTCAGAAGTGTTTTGGGATCTGCCAGAGCGAGGTGTTGTTATTAAAGGTGTACAGGTGAAACCATCCATCTTGATTTTTCCCCTTATCCACTGGGGTGGGCAAATCAAATCTTTTGTCTCTTTGGGGGTGGGGGAAAGTGTTTTTTACTAAATTTCACACCAGTGAGGAAATTATCTTCCTATTTCTGCTGTGTCTGGGATTCTGCTTGAGTTGGTCTCGGCAAACAGGTAAAGATTTCAGCTCTGCACTGCTGCACTGTCTTCCTTCCCCATAAAAATGAATTCACTGCAGAAACTTGTGTGCTGTGTGAATTTTTGTATGTTGACATGTTCTGTGTGAAGCATGGAGCAGCACCTTTGTCACAATAATTAGAAGTGCCTTAAAAAAACCCCGAACCCCCAAACCCAGCATCAGTACCTGTGCAGAGGTTCTGGTGCTGTGGGACTGCTGCACCCCCTTTGTCTGGGTCGAGGGCATTGGAAATCTTGGGGGGTGAAATTTATCCTTTCTTGCCAGCTGGTAATTTGTGTTTCTTTCGGCACCAAATTATTTTAAACCTTGCAGACTTTCCCACAGAGATGTTACTACAGTTTGGACCATTTCACACATTGTGTGACACAGAATTTTTGCTGGTAGAGCAAACCCCAAATTCCAGCTGATAATTATGGGAGGTCTAACAAAACATCAGTCCCCTGATGATCCTAATGCTGCTCCATGGGAATGCTGTCCCTCTGCTTTTCATCGTGGACACAAAGCCTGGACCAACTATCATTTCCTCATACTGCAGCTTTTAAAGTACTTTTCTTTTCTTTGTTAATGTCTAGTTCATTAAACAAGGTTTTCAAGCTGCCAATAACAGGATTAATATTGACAATTTCATTAGAACCATAATTCCAGCACTCGTATGCCTCCCAAAGAGATCTGGTGTGGTCTGTGGTCACAATGTGTCCATCTCCAGTATAATGGTGTTCACTGCTCCTCAGACTCAACCCCCTCAAACTGAAGGGCCAAACCCACCAGTTTTTGTGGAACTGGCTGTGTTTCATCAGCCTCAGAAGTTCTTGGTGAATTATGATCAGCTGCCATCTGACTGTGTGCATGGCTGGAAAGATGCTTCACGTACAGGTGTCCTAAATTCATAATTGCAGTTTATATATAGAGCAGGGCCCAGGCTGGGAGGTAAATACCGGGGAGCAGCACAGCTTGGGTGGGAGTTGTAAACATGCAAGGAACAGGTTTGTTAGGGATCAGCAGCTGTTTGGGCTGCCAGCTCCTTGGAACAGAGAATGTCTCTGCTGTGTCTGCCCAGACAGGCATTACATGTTGTTCTCTTACACCCCATAGCTTAGTTTGCGTGTTCTCCTCTGCTTGCCATAATTCAGGATATTCTAAACCATAAACTCAAATGGAACTCTGATAAGGTGTTCAGTTTCTAGGTTATTATTTATGTTACTGTTGGATTTATGGGCTCTGTTTGACAGGAGGCCTCTACTCTTGTGCAAGAATAACAGTGGAAAACATGAAAAGAAAAAATCCTCCCCTTCTGACCCCAAAGTCACCCCTCTGTGTCAACCTCACTTTCAGGGAGACTCTTTCAAACTTGGATTAGGACACAGTGATAGGAGGGTTATGCTTTTCTTTAAAGGCAGTTTGCATCTGAGATTTGGAAAGTTTGGATCTTTGCAAACAAGTTTCCTGTGTTATTTAGCAGCACTTTTTGGTGGTTTTGATGGGAAAAATTTCAAGACTATTATGTAAAGCAGGAACAATCCAGCAAAGCAGATGAGAAATGGGTAAAATCCTGGCCCCAGTGATGGGGAAAGCACAGGCTGGAATCAAATCAGGTCCCTTCTGACCTAGAAGTGTATTTATTTGATGTTAGGAGATAACATCTGCAGCCATCAATGTGCTGTTTGTACTTGCTGGCAGGATAAAATTGGAATAGAAAGGAAGATCATCTTTAAGAAAAAAGTTGACAGCTCACGCAATATTTCTATTTAACATGAGGTAAATGAAATCAGAATAAATTTTGTTTTCCATAAATGCTCACTGGTTAAAGAATTGTGTGTTTTCATTTAGGGTGGGTTTGCACTGGAGTTAAACAGGATCTTGTATCCAAGAGACAGAGTTTGGGAGAAAAGTGCTAATTTCCAATTGTTCCAAGTGTTTTTAACTGAATGGTTTTTACCTCCAGTCACATTAAGAGTGATTTTTGTTTCAGGTTGATATTCTAGAAAGTTCTCCTTGGAAACCCAAAGTCGTTAAACCCCGAAAAAGGGCCGTTAAATTTTGGGTGTCTGTTGGTTCAGGTGCTTTCAACAGGTGACCCTTGTTAGGGACAGACCAATCCTGGCTCTGGGAACAAATGGAACCACCTGGGCATGGGTGGGGCAGACTGGCCAGAGCCGGTTGGGCTGCCCAGTGGGCAGTTGGGATTTCCAGCTTTTCCCAAACTGGGATTACTTATTTAAGTGTGCACCTAAATTTAGTTGATGTGTATGTTATTAATTGTGATTTATTTAAAACCACTTTATTAAGTGGTTTGTTCCTCAGTTTTTTACAAATCAAAGTATGGAAGGCTGGATTTGAGGTTGAGATTCCCCTCAGTTTTTTTGAGCTGGTTTTGAGTGAGTACCTGTAGTCAGGGAAAATCCCTTGTCTGCCACCAGTGGATCCATGTGTGGAGAACATAGAGGCTCTTTTCCAAAGGTAAGTTTATGTCTGATGTGGAAGTTCTACAGGATTTTTTGTGGTGCGTGTTATTGAAAGATTTATACTGGGCTTGGGTATGTCTATTTTGCTTTGTAAATTAAGTGCAACATCAGTAAAAGCCATTGTGTTAAATATATGTATTTTTAATGGAGGGAAAAAATGTATTGCTAAGACATTAAAAGGCAGCTTAATGCTAAGGAGGAGTTCTGTATTTCCACAACCAACTACAGATATTAATTTGTTTTTCAATGCTTTCAGAAATTGTGTGTTTTAGCATTTGAACTGGAAAACAATTCCTTGCTTACGCTCATCTCTGTTCTTCTTTTGTATAAAATGCTAAATGGTGCTTTCAGATGAGGCAGTGCCTTGTTTTATAGAGGTTCTATAGGACTGAGCAGAGAAATCCTGCTTAGGATTATAGCTGATGGAATCTAGGGAGGAGAGAAAGTTGCCAAATTGTGAGTGTGGAGAAGGAGAGGGGGAAACGACTGACTGCAAGTCCTAAGTTGATCCCAGTCTCAAACTGCAAACTGGGGGCAAATGGGTGCTTTCTTTTGATTCTTGTGTGGTGAATTATGGAAGGTATAGTACAGAGGTGAGAACTATGGGCCTTCTTAGCAAGGTATGTTGGAAGGAGAAAATCTCTGAGTCAAAATAATGGTGTGTGTCTAGTTTAGAAGGAATTAGTTTGTGAGAGGCACTTGAATAGTCTGAAAATATAAAAGGTTACGAGGCAATTGTTCTTCTCCACATTCGTGGAGTGTTGAACGAGAAATAATTGACTTGATTATTAGCAAGGTTGATTTAAAAAAAAAATTATTTTAGTGCAGATGTAAACTCTCTAACCATGGAGATGAGCTGCTGAGAGCATTGTGTAGCCTTGCAATTAGAGGTGTTAAATAACAGGCTGGAAAAACACCTGTTTAAAACTCATGCAAATATACCTGAACCTGTTTTCAGAGCCCAGGGATGGACTCTCTGACCTCTCCTGGTCCTTTCCAGCTTTGTTGCTGTGGTTTTTGCAAGTAGCCTCCTCTTTTGTAGTGGGGAAGTTAGAATGGAGACTGTTTTATTTGTTCACGTAATCTTTAATCCCTGGATTTATGGAAAGCAAATACAACCCTGGCAGGAGCTTTTCAGTTGTTCTCAATATCTCTTAATAGGTGACACCTGCGGGGGGAAGGAGAGGCCCCCTCAGTTCCGGGCGCCATTTTGTTGGGCCCAGGCCTTGAAAATACAAATGTGAGAGCCCGAGGTGTGTAATCCAAGAAATTGCTGGCACAGCCTGGCTTTTTCCTCCTGGTGGAGATAATGTTTGGCTGTTCCCCTCGTAATGAAAATCTGCATCCGTCCATTTATAGTTTAATGTCCTGCTCACAGGCCTCAGAAGCCTGAGGGGACGCTGATTTTAACTTGTCGCATACTGTCCCTTACTGTTTTACAGAGGTGTGGTGAGCTACCATAAAGCAAAAAAAATTATTAAAATTGAGAAAATCAGCCTTGTGCTTGTTTTAGGTTGAAGGGATTTGTTGGTTTGGTTTTTTTGTTTGTTTGTTTTTGATGTGTTATCTTTTCCCCACAAAACTCTTTGTGCCCATAACATCAGTTCTGGAAGCTTTGCTCACTGCTTAAATGGTGGTACAGAATATTCCTTAAAAAATGCGGTAGTGAATGTACTGAAGTTGGTCTAGTCTGCTTCTAAAATCCCTTTGTGAAGACTATTTATGCCTCTTTTTTTTTATTATTTTTTTATTATTATTATTTTTTTATTTTTTATTTTTCTACCTGTAAAAACAGTGTTTAAGCTTCAGGCCAAATGAATCGAGAACTTGTGTATCATATCTTGATAATTTTTACTTTTAAATCAACTCAATTTTAAGATTCAGCAAGTAATTAGTTAAAGCATTGGGGAAGAGGAGATTGGCTGGTTTTACAAACTTGTATATGTGTCTAAATATTAGAAATATTATAATAAAAAAGAAGATTCTTGCAGAGTTTATCCACTCCACAAACTTTTCCTTTATTGCTTTTCTTCAACTCCAGTGATATATCAAGAATGATTGATTAATTGTGCTTGATATAGGAAAAACAGACTTAAAGACTTCTTGTGTTTTCAAGCTTGATTAGTTTTTTATTCTATGACTGAAATCTTGCTCTAAATGCAGAATGTCATTAGTTACAGGAGGAACCCCCCCAAATGTTTTGATTTATAAACATGAAACAAAACACTTTTATTCAAATTGATGAACTTTGTTTTCTCATTGGAAAACTCGTCTGAGGCTTTTCTGTTTCTGCAAAAATAAATTGTAAGGTACAACTTTTATAACAAAATATCACTTATGCTGGGAAAAGTTTCCCCCCAAGTCATCTGACCATTACTAATGAAAAATAAAAAACCTCACAGTCTTGTTTGCTCTTGTTGTAGAGAAATTCTGCCATTTTTTGACCTCACTCCCATCTTTCAGCCAAAACACTTGGCAAAAGGCACCCAGTGCATTTGGAACTGCATTGTGGAGTGGGATCAACATCTCCATAGGCAGTTCTCCACCAGTACAACATGAACATGATTTTAAATAGCCTGTTTTATCACTGCTTTTATTTGCAGCCCAACTGTGGCGTAATTAAAGGTGATCTGTGTAATTTAGGCTACCAATTTTACCTCATCCTTGGCTCTTCTTGCCTGTCTTGTGCTGTGCATGCTGGAAAGCTCCTGTGAGAGAGGTTGGTCAGTCCTCAAGGAAAGAAGAAATCCAAGTAGTTCACTGTCAAACAGTTAATTTAATGTGAGATCCAACACAGTTGCTTCATCTGTGTGGTTTTTCTCCCCTGTACTCCCAGCCATCCTTCTCCCAAGCTTTTCCAGTCCTCAGGGCCTGGCTGCAGGTGTTCTCTGCCCTCTGTTCAGATCAGGTGGGATCAATGAGCTCCGTAGCATTTCTCCCCATTTTAATATTGCCGTTTTTCCCCCCAAACCTGGATCAGCAGATCTTTGGTACAGCAAATAATTCCCCCTTCCCAGTTGTTTATCCCTTAGCCTGGTGCATGTTTGGCTGTGATAGGGAGCACTGTTACATCTGTACATGTTAATGTGCCCGTGCTGAGCTGTGCCCCTGGGTGGCCTTGTCATACACAATCAGTGTCAGCCTTCCTTGTGCTTAGTGTTTGGGTTTAAATAATCTTATTTTACTTCTTGGAGACGTTTCTTTTCAGCAGACCATGGAATGTCAAGTGGACATTATCATTAGTTCGGCCCCAGTCCTGGGGCAAATTAAATGTTTGACTGTTTATTGAAAAATCCTCTTCCTTTAGGTGAGGAGATAAATTAGATTTTTTTTTATTTTTTTTTTTTACTATCAGTGGTTTCTTGCACATTGCAGTTCTAGTGACTGAAAAAATAAAGCACTTTATTAGTTCATGTTTACAATATATGAATTTAGTTTGGATATAAAGTACCCAGAATTCTTTGCTTTGGAGGCAATTGAAAATCTCGGGGAATTTCTCATCGTCCCACAGTTCAGGGAGGAGGGATATAAAAGGGAACAGTTACTCTCATAATATTTGGTTCTATCTGTGCCTTTTCTGTGTTGAAGGATGAAAAAGGTAAATGAAATTTAAGGCATTATTTATGAAATGCAGCACTTCCATGAACCAGGAGTTGTGAATTTGGCTTAAGCAATAGGTGAGGGTTCAGCTTATTCTCATTTTATTGACACCGATTTACACATCTTGATCTATTTTCTAGAGCAGAAATGTTCTAGATGTAATTTCTTCTGTAATTTGTAGATTTTGGAGTTGCTCACAGCAGTCATTGTCTCTAGATTTGAGTAGGAGAGTCTTGTTTTATTTGTAGAGCAAAATAATTTAAATGAAAAAATGAGGTTTTGTTATTTTAAAATTTCTTGCTTTTTTCTTACTTGAGTTTGTCATAGTCTCGGGAATGTTCTATAGGCAGTTGTTTGTCCTAGAAACCATCATGGTTATGAAATGTATGGAATTAAAAAAAAAAAGGAAATCAAGGTTGTGCTGAAATGAATGTAGTTAAAATTCAGAAAGAGATTCCTTAATTAACTTAATAAAATTACTAATGGAAGCATTTTAACTGCTAAATTTAATTTACTTGTCAAGATATCAGGCTACAAAGAGGAGGGAAGAGTGGAAACTCTGCTTTCCATTATGATGTGCTCTATTATAGAATAAATTTGCTTAAAATGAAATATATCACCAAAAGCCATCAATGACATCTTAATTTGGAACAGCCAGTTGAAAAGTAATTAGACTGTGAAGCAATCAGTTCTAGTAAATCAGTGTTTCCCTTTACATAAACATACGTTTTTGCTATTTATAAATAGGAGAGACTTCCAGAGGCTCAAGTAGCAAAGACTTTGATTGTGTTTCTACTGTCTGTGTGTTCTATTTTACGTTACCAAACTGTCAAAACACAAAGAATCGGGATTTGCTTTGGAATTGATCCAGCAAAACGCTTAAGCTGAGGTTTGGTTTTCACTGTTCCCTTTAAGGATGTGGCCCTGTGGGGCCTCCTCCTCTTTCCATGGATGGAGGTTCATCTGTAGTGGCTGAAACTGAGGTGGGAACATGGGAAAGGGATCTTGGATCTGGTGGGTGTGGATGCTTGGAGCATCCGTCACATCTCTTGGATTCCTGGAACAGCTCCATAATGACCGATGGTTGTAGAGCAGATTCCTTTCAAAATGAGCCTAAACCCACTTCTGTGAAAGTAAAAAATTAGGAGGAAAAAAAAAAAGACCAACTTTCACCTTAAAGTGTTGTGAACACCTTCTTGCATTTGCAGTTTTAAGGCCATATATTTGGATTACCATGGCCATAGTGACTCCCATATCCCAGTGACTGGGTGTTTTGCTGTGGAAAGGCAGGTTGTACCTGGAGTTTAAGGTTTGTGTTGGAGGATCTGATAAATGCCAGGAACTTCACTCCCCAAAGGATCCTTGGGAATGTAAGCGTGGAGCTCTACCTATTATTTTACTTTCTGAAGCCTGATGTTTGTGACGAGGGGGGAAGGTGGAATTCTGCTGCTTCCTCAGAATCAGAGAAACCTCAGAGATGAAGTGGGAAACTTAAATGCTGTGATTTTTACCAAGAAATTATTAATTTTTAAACTAGATGCTTGATACAACAGATGCATTAAGTGAATTGAACAAAGGGAGTTACTTACATGACACAGGAGTCGTGGCACAGATCAGAACCTCATGGGTTTGAACCATTTTGGTATTATGGTGTTTTTCATGAGCTGCACAGACGTGCTGCAGCTGTGGCCAAGGTGCCAACCAGAGCTCCACACTGAGGCAGCAGAACAGCTGCTTCCACTTGGATTAGTGGTTGGGAACAGGGGCCTGTAAATGTTAGAAGTACTTATTGCAGCCAAAGCCATGGGGGGCAGTGCCAAGTGAATTAGATCAGCATTAAATGATATTAGTGAGTGTGCTGAGGAGGAATACCCAGAGAACTCAGGCAGCACAGGCAGCTCGCTGAAAAGTGACACCTGTAGTGAAAACTTAATTCATCAAAGTCCTTTTAGCCGTGAGTTTCTCTCTTTCTGCCAGGCAGTACATGAATTGAAAGTTTTTTTTTGTTTTTCACAGGTTAAGTGCAGTTTGCCTGAGAAATCATAACTGCCACACCTGGGTGCAACAAAGTGTGGAAGCTCTTGAAGCCCCAACTCGTTATTGAGAGAATACAATTGTAAAGGTAAGTGTTACAGTTGGAACAAAACTGCTTTCAGTAAATATCCTGTTTATAAGGCAGCGTTTTTGCAAGCAGCAAGTTTATTATTAATTCTAATTTCATCTGCTTGTTTTTAAGTGAATATGTTTCTGCTGTTAACTTCAGGAATTTAGGATGTTCTTAGCTGAAGACATTAGAAAGTCGAAATGCAGCATGTTCTGTGAATTGTGGGCTTTCTTTTGGGAACTTTTGTCATTGCATGTACTTTGGCTTTTATGTCACTGGGAAAGAACTCTGATGTGAATCACTGTACATCTGATAGAGGTGGTAGTGCACAATTCTTTTGCCTTTATTTTGGTCACACAACCCTTAGTTTTGGTATCACAGGTCACCAAAATCAAGTTGTTCCTTTAGTTCCAGAAAAGATTGCTCAGCTGGTTTCATGAAGCAGCTGAGATGCACAGTGGCATCTGCAGCAAATTTCACACTTTTGGGGCAAAAGTGAGGAGTTGATCCAAGATCAACTTGGAAAGGATGTGTAGGCAGGCACCTAATTATTGTCTGCCAAAGGGCTGTGTTCTTTAGGGTCTTTATCACGTGAAAAAGCTCCATCTCTAAAGGTAAATCAGTGGCTGTTCAATACAGAATCTGCTGTTTCTGGATTGTGCTTTCTTTGGAAGTTCTCACCTCCTTTTTTTACTTAATAAACTTGCAGTGTGTGATGTTCTTTGTCTTCCTGATGCTGTTAGGAGGGCCAAAGGCAGTTGAAAGCATTGTTGTTACCACGACTGACTGTTGTCTTGCTTCTCTTCCCCTACTGCCTTTCATTCTCACACAAAGTAATAAGCAGAGAAGAAAAACAAACAGAAGAAAACCAAGTTACATTTTGATGTGAGCACAGTGTGCCTCGTGACCATGACTTGTGTATCAGAGAGCTTCAGTTTCCTGTTGACTTGGTAGCATGATATTTAACATTCTCTTTTATAAGTTTGTTGTTTACAGCAGTTTTGTGTTTCTGCTTAGCCTAATGATTACAAGAGAGTCCACCCGGGAGAGTTCAGCCTCCAGCCTTTGAAGGCCTCATTTGAACATGTTTGCAACTGTAAGGAATGGCTTGAGGCTGTGCTATTTAACACAAAAGAGAAGAGGAAAAACCCAACAATAACAAAAAAACCTCTCTTCTTGTTTTTGTTTGTCCATATTCTGGATTCTTAATGGCTTTCAAAATATAGGTCAAAGATATGTGCATATGTAGTAAATAAAGGCTGGGGCTGCTGCACTTGTTACTAGAGGGGCTGAGGCCCTTTCTCTGAAGGCACTGTGTGTTTAACACATCCTTCAGCCCTTCCTGCCACTGCTGTTCTTGCTCCTGCTTCTTCTTTGGTATTTTGGCTTGTACACACCAACTCTTCTTCCATTCCAGCCTTTTATTACCCCCTTCTGAAGGGGAGGGAGGATGTGCAGCAGCAGCTTTTCACCCACCTCAGGTGGTTTCCCTCAGGAATTTGCATTCCATGATGTGCTTTGTGTTTCTGGATTCTTCCTTCCCATTGAATAGTTGATTACTTGGAAGGAAAATTCCATGTATTGGCAGGAGATATGAATTCAGCTCATGGGGTACCTGTGTCCCACTGTTGTCAGCCCTGTGTGCTGGGTGTCTAATGACACTTCATATTTACAAGGGCTATTTTCACAAGCTTGAAGTTAATCCCTGTGATTTATATGCTGGTATCTATTTAGTTACACTTTAGTCTGTGCTCTGCAGTATCACTGAGGGTTTAACAGAGAAGATTCTAATTGGGGCTCTCTGTAGTTTGCATATGGTGGTGCCTTGCTGAGGCACTGATTTGAGAAGTCAAAAATGAGAAAAACACAAGTCTTTTGTTTTTAACACACAGCAGTTCAGAAATGTTATCATTTAGTGTTGATTTTGTCATTGTTGTCATTATTTCCTTCCCACCCACCCCTCATTCCTTATTATCTTTAGCATAGGAACACACAGGTTATAGACTTAATTAATTTGGATATAATGGAAGAACAGGCCAAGGGGAAGCAGCTGCAGGGCAACTTTTAAATGTAAATTATAGCATGGTACATGAACTTCATGGTATAAATCTCATAGCTCTTAATAGGTTTGGGACACTAAAATATTGTGCAGGACAGTCTGTGTTGGGCAGCCTCATTTCCCATTGATCTGGATGTAAATATCTTCCTGATTGGAGTTGGTTCCCCAGAACCTCAGGTTAATGAGGAGAAAATTGCCAGAGAACCACAGTCCTTGGTGCTGCAGTTTCAGATTTTCAGGGTGAGCTGAGTTGGTGGGGTACAGAGTCCAAACTGGATGTGCATCTGTCCAAGGGTTAAAACTGATGGGTTTTTCTAGAAATCCTTGCCTTTTGAAAGGGGAATAAACCTTCAGGGTCTCTCTCCTCGTGTACTGAATCATGTCCTTACCTTTTGGACATAATTTAAGCCTTTTTTATTCCCCCCCCCCACTGGTTTGAATACTTAAAATAGTTTTTAATTTATCCACAAAAGGAGTTATATAAATAGACTTTCGAAATATAATCCACGTTGAAATTTTATAGCTAAATATAGTTATTATCTCATGTGGTGCACTTTGCAGCACGTTCCTAACTAGTTTTATTACATCATTGGCTGCTGACCTTACCTCTGCTGTCTGGGAAGGGGAAAACGAAATTAAAAAGGGAGATGAGGTTCCACAGGAAGGGAAGCTGGGGAAAAATACACTTATTAAAGTGCACCTATGCAGCATCTCTGTTCTGGGCAGCTCCCAGTGTGGTGGGTTCCACTGACAACCAGTTGGAGCAGCTACTTGGGGTTCGAGTCAGAGTGAGTGTGGCAGAGAACAGACCCTAAAAAAGAAATCTTCAAGGCAGGCAGATGTTGTCAACCACTTTTTTTTTTTTTTGAAACACTTGTTGTTCTTAAGAAAATGAAAAGGATTTGATGCTTTTTCCACTTTGCTCCTTGTCCTTAATGTATTAAGTAGCTCTTAGAGCAGCCGCCTTCATGTGTCTGTGGTACCCAGGACAGCGCTGATGATAATGGCAATAATACTTATCACTTAAATGACATTTTACAAATTCAAAGTGTTGTGCAACAAACATTAATTAGCTCTCACAAGAGCCTTGCTGTGAAGTAGGTAAGTGCTGTTATTCTCCAGTGACACGCGGGGAATCGAAAGCGAAGAGGTAAATCCTTCAGGGACTCACTAGGCTTGGGCAGGGATTGAAGCTGGGAAGTTTGTGCTTCCCAGCTTGTTTCATAGAATGCACTGGTTGTATCATAGCTCCTAGATTCATAGAAAAGTAATTTAGCACACCAGTTCTACTATGGTTGCACCTTCCAGTGGAGATGACAGGGCTGTGCCAGTGATTCACAGAGAAACTGCTGGTGTGCCCCAGTCACAAACCCAAATGTTACTGTCAGAGCGTTCTTTGGTACTTCTCCTTGAAGGTACCCAGAGGTGTGGTGGGCAGAAGAATGCAGAGAGAAAGCTGAGGTGTCAGTGTGATGAAATTATCCACACACAGGTCAAAATGGACTATTTTATTGTGCAGAGATATTACACCAGAACTTCAGAGCAACATATCAGCAGTGGCTGCTGATAGCATGGGAAAGAGGAGTGATGCCATAAATCACAGCATGGCTTGGGTTGGAAGGGATCACCCAGTTCCACACCCCTGCCATGGGCAGGGACACCTTCCACTAGCCCAGGGAGCTCCGAGCCCTGTCCAGCCTGGCCTTGGACACTTCCAGGGATGGGGCAGCCACAGCTTCTCTGGGCATCCTGTGCCAAAGCCTTACTGGGTGGTCTTTCAGGTCCCTTCCAACCCAAGCCATTCTGTGATGTATCCCAGATGATTTTTTCCAGGACACTGGCCATATCTGCATTAAAATGTCACGGATCAGAGCAGTGGAGCCAAACTGACTGACACTGCCTTGAACGTCCCTCTGGCTTTCCCAGGATCTGTGCAATTGCTCCTCAGTTTTTGTGCTATGGGTATTGGCAGCTACTTTTGACTGAAAGCTGAAAATAGCAGATACTCACAGGTGTTTTAAAGTTTGATACCTTGGAAATATATAGTAAATTAATTATCTTTGAATTCCATACTTTTTTTTTTTTTCACTTTCCATCCGTTCTCAGTTAACTGTTTCTGCAAAGGCAGAAGAGGAAACTCAGAGCTGTAGACATCTTCCTTGGATAGAATGGTTATTTGAAATAATTTTAGGGACAAGGTGTGTGTCTGTATACATGTTGGAACAGTAGGAGGTTTCCCACTGGACTAAGAGAATTTTAAGGCAAAGTGCATTTTATGCATAAACATAATCTCCTTTTCACTGCGTTCCATGGCATAACAGCTTTAGGACACTGCCCACCATGGGCTCAGTTGTAGAGATATTTGTCTCTATTTTTATGATGAGCCAAAGGATCATCAGGAAACATGATTAAAATTCCAAAAGCTCTGAAGAAGATTCACTTCTGTGTGTATGTGTGAAGTCAATAACTGCAACAAACCACATTGTCTTGTAATTGTGGAACTCAGTGTTGTAACTACAAAGGTGCCTGTGCAGCCCACTTGATTAAGAAGAGGGGAAAAACCTCAAACCAAGCAAAATACCTTCAAAAAACTAGGCAGAATCTGTGTTCTGAATATACTTCAGTGAGTCTAAATACTGCAACACACATGACAAATAAAAATCATGTAGTGTTTGGAGACCTCTACAACCTCAAATCATTACTCACAATTTATTTGCTTTTCTTCCTGTAAATCAAAATTTTATTGTTTGAATATATTTATGGCATTCAATTTCCTCTTCTTTTTTTCTTAGTGAGGCTGTAGGAAAAAAGGGAACAATTTCAGTGCTTTGCCTTCACCTTTCTCTTTATTTTAGTGTGTGCTGTAGCACATGGAAATGTGTGCAGGTGTATAAAGAAAACATTTTCATGTAGTTCTTAATATTTCATCCATCCAACTTTTGCCCGTTCCTTTTTCAGTTATGATAGTTGCATCTTCATCCTCTTCTCCCATCCTTTCTATCTGTGTCCCTGTTATTCTCTTCATTTAAATTTCTGCTTCTTGTTCTATTTACCACTTCTTTTTTCCCCCCCTTTTCCTCTTTCACAGTCCTGTATTCCTGGAGGTGAAACACTGACACACTAAACCAATGTGCCATTTCATTCCTTGATTTTTATGAATCTCCTAATTCTGTGCTCTGAGTGCAGGTGCTGTTTTCTGATGAGGTGAAGAATTGGCATGGGAAAATATAGTTAGCAGTGATTAATATCCAGTGAAAAATAAGATGGGGGAGAGTTGAAAAGTGCCAGTAATGAGCAGGATCACAAAACCAGGGAATGAAGTGGTCCATTGATTTTTAGTGTGTTGCCCTTTCGTTTCCAGAAATTCAGGTTTTAACTCCCAGTTCAGGTTGCAGGTAAAGGTGGGTTTGATCTCATCCCAGTGCCCTCAGTCCCTGTTCTGTGGTCAGGCCTGGGTGATGCTTCTTGCTCCCAAGAGTTCAAGAGACAGAATCATGGGGCAGTTCAGGGCTTGGGAGGAGAAGATGCATCTTGTGCCTCATCCAGGGAAATAACTTGAGGAATTGCATCGGAGTCAGACTGGATTCCTCTCATCTGTCTTAAGAGTTCAGTTCCCAGCTTGCACAGACCTTCCATTTCCCTCCCAATGTTTTACAGTTTAAATAAAATCAGTTCCATTCTGCCCTTGTATTAAGCAGAATTGTGGTGCCTGAGCTACAGGCACAGCAATGAGATATTCCTGGGAAGCCAATGGAATGTTTATCTGTAGCAAAGATGAGACAGCCCCCATTTCACATGATATTAATCATTAGTACCATTTCTACACAGTCTCAAACACAGAAGCAAATTGGAGCAGTCCAGCTCCTGAATTTCTTCAGGTGTTTCAAAATGGGAACAAACCAGTAAAATAGCAAGTGAAGAAAACATAAGTCACTGTCATCTCAGTTAGAATTTAAACTGCATTTTGGAGAGCTGGTGAAAGACTGACACCATGGAAGAACAGCACTGCTTCCAAAGACACATGAGCTGCATTGCTTGTGCTCGTTGCATCGAGAAGTTTTGAAAAATCCCCTTTTCCTGGGCTCTGCAGTGTCACCCTTTAAAATATTCAGGTTGGCTTTGTTGTTCGTTACATAAAAAATTAATGATCTCGAAAGTATTACCATGTTTATTTTAAAGAAACTATTTTCTACGTTTTAATTAAAAGTTATAATTCACCATCTTTTGACCAAGTTATCTTAAATCTTAATCTTATTGGTAATGGGTACTGGGTCAGATTCAGAGAGAAATACAGTCCTTACTTAATGCAAACAGTAAAAATATCAGCATTTCTAGAGATATGGTTGAGTTCAATTCATGTGCTGTACTAACTCTGCCTTTTAATTAGAAATATTCTCCTACTTATGCAAGAATACTGGGGAAAAAGGGCATTGTCTTCCTCATTATATATTCCATGTGAGTCACAAATGGACAAAACCAGGCATAATATGATGACTGTTTTGTTATTAAAGCACTTTAATAAGGTTAATGCGTCCATATGAATAGTTTTCAAAATAAGTTTCTGTAGTTTTGAAGGTATGCTGTGGTCTAGTATAGTAATAAAGAATTTCCCTGTGGGGAAATAGCCAACCTTTTAATTTTGGTGTGCAGAGTTCTCCTTTATTTTCCAGTTGTAAAAAGCCAGCCAAATGTACAGTTCAGGGTGCCTTATAAAAGTAATTCTCCTTGCATTCTGCTTAAAAGCTGTCTTATTGTGCCATATCTGAGGGAAAAGTGAGAAAATACTGACTTCTTATGCAAAACAACGAGTGAAAAGTAAAAATAAAATATGGACCTTAAAGGACAATTTATGCCTTGTTAAAATGTAGACTTGAGCTTTTTTTTTTTTTTTTTAAAATGCTCTGACTTTTCATAAAGGAGATCTGAAGCTGCTCTGCAAGGTGTGAGGTTTCTAGAAGAAAAGAAAGAAAATCCTCCTGTCTGCATGGAAAACTGCAGCAAGTGGGGCCTTATCTATATGCATTACTTTGATTTCAAATTATTTTTAGCATGGCTTTTATTGTAGTCATTGTTACATACATAAATCTTTAAAGTAATACGTTTTGTAAGAAATGGTCATAAAAATTTACAGCCAGTAACTTTTCCCCTGTCCCTTACAATGATATTCTACTAAAACCATTAAATGGTTCTCATTAATGCCCTTTAAATGATTGTGTAATGACCCACAATCGCTTGTAAGTGAACAACCATTAAAGAATTACCAGTTCTTAGCATGCTTTTAAGTACAGTTTAAATACAGGGGAGGTAACAGCATAATATATTAGAAAAAGTATTAAATTTGAAATTGGAAAAAAACAGGATGGCTGAAAAAGGAGGAGTGGGTGGGAACCCTCCCCTGGGCCCATGGTGGCCCTCGGAGAACAGTCCAGCAGCAGTTCTTGGGGCACGTTTGCAGGAGTGCACCTGTATTTGTTTGTGCTCTACAATCACTTGGGTTTATGAGCCTGATATTGAAATGATTTATAAGGAACAGAGTGGCACCACAAGGGTGATTTCCATACAAATATGCTGGAATCAACATGCTGGGAGTGCCTGGTAATGGCTGTTCTTGGGGAGCATGACCCACCTGGTGCTTTCAGAGGGCAGCTTCGCCCTGAGCCCAGAGACAGGAGGAGGAGTTGTCATTTCAGGGGTTTGAAATATGGGAAAGGGGCATCCATGGGCACAGCTGACCTTGGGAAATCTCGGGAATGTTCATGTGTGGATGTGAAGAAATGTGAGTGATTGGAAAGATGCCTTTAATAAGGAGCATTAATTTAATGGTGAGTCAGAGGCCATTTGCAGGATCCTGCCATGGCAATTCCAGGGTGTTCCACTGCCGGGATCCTGGCTGTGGGGCCGGGATGAGGGAGCTGCTGTGGATTGAAAGGGGCACTTTGCAGATGGGCCCTTCTCTGTGATCCCAGTACCTGCCAAGAGCTGGATGCCTTTCCCAGTCAATGGCCCTCTGGATTTGGAGGCTGTGTAGAAAGCCCACACCTTTGATTGGACTCAGTTGCTGGCTGGAGCAGAGCAATCAATATGTGGCAATATTTGCTTTCTGAACTCCAGTCCTGGTGCTGCGGAGGTGGGACAGGAGGAAACACTCCTGAGGATACCAATGCATTTTCTCCTGGCTAATTTAAGTCTACTGAGCTCACAGTGCTCTTTGTTCAGCCTTGTAACCTGGAAGTTGTATCTGAGCAAAATGACTTTCTGTTTCTCCAAAGCGAGCTCATGAGGAAGTGAAACCCTCATTACCTGAGTTTTTAGTAATTTTTAGATCCTTTGTAAAGCAGCCTCTGTCTGAACTGCTCTTTTGTAACCCAAGCGCTTTGCTTCTGGGCAAATGGGCACATTTTACTGGAATTCTCAAGGCTTTGGGGTTGCAGTGAAGACAGTCAAACAACATGGAAAATAAGCATGTGCTTGGTTTTATTTTTTCCTCTCTTTTATGTCTGAAAGTTACATCTTTTGACTTTGTTCTTTGTTAGCAGCTTGACTGGCCTGTTGTTGGCCTCAAGTGCAATTGGTTTAATTCCAGATCGCTTGGTCCGACAGGGCTTGGAGTCTGGAGCTCAGCATCCCAGTGTCCAAACCACCAGGATTATTTTCAAGGAGTGCTTTCTCTTTCTCAGTCCTTGACAGAAATGCAGTGAAACCAGTGTGTGAAATATTTTGGTTCCATGAAATTTCATCTAATCAAAATGTTCTAGCTGGTTATGCCCACTGCTGAGAGTATCTGACCACTAGTTTCCAAGGCAGCAGGCAGCCTAAGATCACATTAGACTTCACAGAATGCTTAGATACACAAATTTCAGCAGCAGCAACAAATGCTTTCTGTCATGTTGCGTTTGCTAAGAGCTGGATTCCTTCTCCTTACCACTGCAATCTACATATTTGTCATCTCCTCGTGTGCATAATGGCACCAGATAGAATTGCCAGACCAGAATTACAAAATGAAAAGCCTTTTTTAACATTTGAGACCAATAGAGCTTCATAATGTTGGGTTTAAACTTACTTTTTTTTTTTTAAACTTTCCAAACTGAATTACACTCGCTGGTCCTTATCTGCATCCTCATCCTAACAGATTGTGATCCAGGTATAGTGCAGCCATATATTTAACCCATCTGTCAGTACAGCTGACTTGGATATTTTTAGAACATCAATCACCATGGTAGCTGGGTCTAATATCTTATCTGTGCATCCTGCAGCAGAGCAGCTCATTTGGATACTGCCAAATAGGTGCTGGGTAAGATACTGAGATGAAGAGATCTCAAAGTTTTCAGAGTAAAAATTCAGTGCTACAAACTTCCTGTGAGAGCCCAGGCTGGACCACAGAACAGTCTAGAATTAGGAATATGCTGGTAAATCTGTAAACTGATGTGCTTGCGTGGACAAGGACCACAGAGTCATGGAATATGCTGAGTTGGAAGGGACCCACAGGGATCATCGAGTCCGATTCTTAACCCTAAGAGTCACACTATAGGTCTGGAAAGATATCCAGACTCTCCAGCCTTGGGCAGTGAGCAGTTAATACTCATGAGGGCTCCAACCATGGAAAGAGAATGTTTTAATAGCCAAGAAGGGATAAAATGTACCTGAATCATACCATGGGAAAAAAAAATATGTGGAGAACGGTGCAAGAGAACTGGATGCTGTTCTGAAACAGGAGAGGAGGGTTTCCCTGGGAAGGTAGAGAATTATGTGTATTCCCAGGAAGCTGACAAGACTGCAAAATGTCATGCCATGTCAGGCTTTCTGTCAAAACATTTCACCTGGCAAGTCAGGCACACCAGCCCGGGAACAGAGAATGATTAGTGAACAGGGGAGCCGCATTCCCAGCGCTCGGGAATGACACAGGCCCCGGGAGATGGAGACATTCACATCTGGGCCCGGTCAGGGAGACAGTGCCGGGACTCCTGGTTTGGGATGCTCTGTGTTTGCTCTCCTGTCCTTTCTCAGGCAATGAATTAATCAGGAATGCTGCCTGGATGGCTTCATCCTGGAATGCAGACGTGTCTCAGGGTTGTGTGCACCGGGATACAAGGACGGACCGTCGGCTCCGGTCCTGCTTTGCAGAGGAGTTTGGGTGCCTGGAGATAACCCCTCCAGAATGGTTTTCTGGGCTAATTAAATATTAAACAAAGAGCTTTGCTTCTAATCTGGCTCTCTGGATTTGGTGGGAATACTGATGTTGTAAAATAGATATATATTTTACTAGACCACAGCGAATTGGTACCCGAAGGAAGAAAATGTTATTTGTTTAAGTGTGTCTGTGATGAATGCAGTTCCAGTATTCCAAAAGTCTATGTACTGCATACTGAAAATAGGCTTTTTGCCAAATGGGAATTGAAAGGCATATACGTATTACACTATTTGCCTTAGAAGAAATTAATTTTCAGCCAGAAGCAGATAGGATTATTTAATATTTATCTTTAGCTGCGGGAAGATGAATCTATTATTTTATTTTGTTATTTTATATGTGGTGTTCATCCCGATTTTCCTATAGGAGGTGCTGATGTACTCTTGTCCGTGCTGCATCAAGGTTAAAGAGTCTCCAGTTGTTAAATTTCTCCAGCTGGTGCTGCCTGGTGATCCCCAGCAGAGACCTCCATTTTCCTTAGGACTGGGAGAAGCACTCCAAGGTTTATCACGAGGGTGTGCACGTGTGTGTATCCAAGAAGTGCAGGGAGAATTGGCAAGGGAGGAGATTGTTTCCCTGGGTGCTTTGAAAGTTTTTAATATTGGGAAGTTAAAACAGCTACAGCATGAAAATTAAGGAAAGAATATGGAATAGCATCACATGTCCAAGCTGACTGATTTAGGGCTGGTGAGAGAATGGACTGGAGTGTATCGAGTTCCAGTCTCACAAAGGACCATGGAGCTGGGGACTGTTAAATATCAATGGAGCATTTCCCTGCACTGTCAGCAAACCTCCATGAGACCAGAGTGAGAGATGCTAAAATGTCATTTCATGGACCACATTATGTGCTGCTTACAATGACTATTTCGTCCATGGTTTATTACATTTTTGATAAATTGTCACTCCCTGGACTAAAATTTGGTTAGCTTATCTCTAGTGTCTTTTAAAGATCTCTAAAGACCTGATTTTGCCCCAAGAACACCAGTTTAGCAGGAGGCTGTAGCCATGTGGTACCAATTTAAATTACTGTAACAATGGCAAGTCTCCTTCCTGAAACTAATAAATGCCATTTATAAGGAATGTTAAGTAGCAACTAACAACTTTGAATTTCAACCAAACTGATTAAATAATTGGAGTAAATTTGTAGGGCTGGGGAGAAGCTTTGCCAAAGGAAGGATTTAGAATAAGAGAATATCCTGAGTTGCAAGGGACCCACAAGGATAATTTTGGAGTGATGTTTACCTAGAGAGGAGGAAGGTGTGATGTTTAAATTGAGCATCACCTGGCTCTGCACAGTAGGATGGGAGTGTGGAGTGAGGGAGGGACTTGAGTGCTCTTGGAGTTCACTTTCTGTCTTAGGATTGTGTGACTTTGGAGCCCCTTTTCCTTTTCTAAACCCCGAGGATTACCTTCCTCCAGCTGTTGTATCTTCATCCACATAAAGGCATATAGATTTTTCCCCAGCTCTTACTGTGGCTCCCAGTTTGTCTGCCACAGTTTTCCACCCAAGGCATGAACAGCAGTTACTGAAGTTTTAAAAAAAATAATGTGGGATTATTTCTATTTTGGTGGAGATTTTGCAGGTCCTCTGGTCAGGAAGTTGCAGAAAACTATATTCGATTATGAATATTACCTTAATTTCCTGCTGGATTCCATGATGCATTGGGGAGTTGTGTTTTTCTGTTGCCTGAGCTGTAGCCTGAAAGTTCTCTGGAGTCACCACTGGTTTTCCAAGGGAGAAGAGGCTGCTGGTTGCTGCTGGGCTGTGCCTGCTCCAAGGCAAGTTGGGATGATTTGCTTCTCCAGTTTGTCCTGTGTTCTGCTGCCGACCCGGATGCAAATCCCAGTAGCTGAGCTGCAAACTGGGCTGCTGCCTTTGCCTTTGGGTGTGTTGGTGTGGGCAGTGGGGTTTAATAAGGAATTCCAAGCTGGCAGCATTATGTTGGGATCAGTAACATGCCTCAGTTTTTAATGTGCTCAAGGCAGACGGATCCAGCTTTTCCCATGTGTGCTGAGGAGCTAATAAAGAAAGCAGGAAGGAAAAGCAGGAAAGTTGAGAGTCACAGCCTTGTTCCCTTAGACTTTTTTACCATCAGACCCGTTTTCCAATCCTGCAAATAGAATAGAAGGAGAGTCAAGAACACTAATGAAAAAAACATCAAATATTTAAGGTTGTGGGATTTAATAATAGAAATCTTGAGCGTGACTCGCCAGGCCACATGGTGAGTGCTGTTATCCATTCAAAATAAAACTAATAATCACAGCCCTGCAAATGCTTTGAAATACACTGTTCCCTGACAACTTACCCATTTTGCTGTTACTGAGATCTTTAAAGGTTTTTTAAAACCAAATAGAACTGTATATTAAACTCAGGTATCTTTCCTGCAATTAAATCATTTATGTGGTTTTCATAGGCCAGTATTATTGATTTAAAAAAAAAGTGCATTTCATACTACAGACTTCAAAACCCCGAAGCCCTTAAATTTATGGTAAAACTAAGTGACCAAAATATAAATAATCATCAAATACTGGGTATTTCATATCTGTGTTTAAAGAAATTTTACTGGAAGTTCATGACATTCAATAAAAACATAGAAATTCAGATAAAATACGTATAAAGTGGTAAATCAATACATTTATCCTAAATTTAAAATCCTTGTGTTCAGTCCTTTGATACAGAGGGTGAATTGGAGCATCTGGAATTTTCTGTGTGGCTTTTCTGCCACTTCAGGTTTAGGCACCTTGGTGAGTTTGGGTGGTTAACAGAGATTTAAACCTGTGGAGTCAAACATCGAGCTCTGTAGCCCATAAGTGATATTAGAGCCTTTTCCCAGTTTGAGCACATGCATTGGAAAAATATTCTACTTATTCCTTTTCTGTGTGATGGACCCAATTTTCAGCGTTCTGTGCCCATCCTGGGACAAGTACAAGCACCTCATCGAACTGTGCAATCTAATGTTGAGAGGGAGTTTATAAAAGCCAGATTTCTGGTTTGTTTGACCACAAGGGATGCAGGTGATCAGAGAAGAACTTGGGGAATCCTTGTTTTAATACTGGTGTGGGTGTATTGTTGCTGAATGGTCGAGTTGTGTCCTTAGAAGGCTCTGCTTCCAGGTGCAATGCTGTCAGTGGCCAAGGGAGTACAGGCTGATTTGATAACTAGCACTAATGGGGATTCTTTGCTGGATTTGTTGAAGTTTGTACTAAAATCGTGTCCATGAGGTATTTGACAGAGTGGCCAAGCTTGTGCTTGGTGAGTCAGTGATCCCGTTATCTGTTGTGATGCCTTCTGAGGCTTGTTTCTCCTGTGGACAAAAGAAGGTTGTTGGAATGTGTCTGGGGACAACTGAGACTCTTCCATTCTTTGAGATTTCCCTAGGACAGCATAACTTTTCCAGTAGAGACTCTGTAGCAATTCCACAGCACAGTTTAATTCATTACCACTGATGAAGGTTGTCTGCAATAAAACAGAACCGGTGGCATCCCTTTGTCACGCTGAAATGATACTTTTTTTGTGTGTGTGTGTGTGTGTGGAAAATGGAAAATTCCAATGTTTGCACTTCCCAAATTGTCACCCTCTGTGTGTATTGGTGTTTGAGTTACGGCCTCACAAGCAGCAAAACGCCTCTGTCTTGCCAACTGTGTGTTAAATTGGTGTATGAATATGGAGATTTAGTTTGTTACTTAATTGATCTGCAGGGCTGTCAGATGAATCTTAAGAGTGTAGGTAGTGACAAGAAGGATTTTTTTTTTCAAGATAGTGGAGTAAAAATGAAGATGCTTCAAACTGGTGTTTAATTCCTCCATAGTGTCCTGCTGCTGTGGAATCCCTGAGCTCAGGGACATCCTCACCTTCCTCAGGTGCCTGCCTGGGCTCAAACACCTGATGTGATCCAGCAGCAGCATTTTTTTCACCTCATCTGAGCTATAAGATATGGCAAAGCAGGTTTAGTTTTCCACAGCTTTATAAGTAACTTCAAAACATTTTTCTACATCAGTGTTTTAATTAGTTTTGTGTTTTCCTCCTCAATAATACACGAGCAGGTTGCAGTGAACGTTTACAGAGACTTCTTCTGCTTGATATTTTGATTTCTATGTAGGAAGTTACCTGATTCTCAGCTGAAACTCCATGGAAAGGGGAGGCACTTGATTTTTGGCACTGCAGAGTGGCTGTGGAGAGCTCAACCTGGGCTGAGTAAAAGCAAAGGCAGCCTTGCAAGGGGTGCATATTATTGTATAAAATTTACTGCAAAGAGGAGTGTTATGAATAGAAAGCATCTACAGTAGCTTGCTGCATGCTAGCAGGTCTTTTCTGGGCTCCTAAATGTTAACTGGGTAGTCGTGTAAGTTATTACACTCATTAAATTAGGCCACAAACAAGTCAACAATGATTCAGCAAAATGGTTTTGTTTGTATAGTGTGGGGAAGTCTGATAGATATCCAGTCAAACATTTATGGCTAAATGGATGAAGATTTTAACATTACAGCCTAATAAAAACCCCATACTGTGTGATTAAATAAGAGGGAAAGCAGTAAAAAAGAGAAAGCGTAATGACGGTAACATGTAGGTCAGTTACAATTTAATTGTCATTGCACTTCATTGCGAACATATCAATTCTCTGCTGCTTAGCTGAGCAGAAAACAACAACTTAACATGTACAGTGGGCCCGTGGCTGCTCTGCAAAACCCCACTTCCATCACCTGCTTTCCACTACTTCCTTAACAGCCGCGGGAAGTCTTCCTGCCTTAATGGCATCATCCCGCTGGAAGCTCCCGCTGCTCGTGTCCTCCCCGCGCTCGCTGCATCACTGATCAGTAAATTTACTCCCCCGCTCTCCACAGAAGCTAAAATTAGGTTGTTTGCCTTACAACTTCCAGTGCTCCCGCCACAAGAAACACCTGCTTGCAGATTTATATTGTTTTGTTTAATGGGTTAAAGTAAAGGGAGCTTTGCAGAGGCAATACCCTGATGTACTGTGTGGGGAGAGCGCGATGGCTGATCGTTTTTCTTACTTATCCAGTTTATACTATAGCTCCTTGCCACTTAAGGTATAGCTTCATTAGCATTAATTGCAGCTTTAGCAACTCCATGCAAGTGTTTATTCCTGCCAGTGTTCTCCACTATATTATATTTGCATTGGTACTGAAGGAAGCTGCAGGAGGGAAAAAAAAAAATCTTTCTTTTTGGTTGTTTTTGTGGTGTGTTTCTTTTATTTAAATCTGGATAATTCAGTGATATCTCAAAGGGCCCTTGGCGTTGGCACCTTTTTCAAATGTTAGCTCTAAAGAATCATCTGTCTGGCACAGTTATTCTGATCTATAGTAAAGACTTAACAGAGTACATAACCAAACTATTAATTCAGGTGCCTAAGGTGACATATTTTATCCAGCTCTGCGGAGCTGATTTTATGTAGAGCAGAACATGGTTCCCATTTGGATGGGGAGGGGAAAAAAAAATAATAAAAACGAGGGGAGCAGCTTGGCAACACCCAGGGAACTTGAGGGAAGAGGCTGGGAAAATATTTATTCTGCAAAACTGTTGGAGAGATGATGTATTCAAAAGCATCAGCTCAAATGCTGGGAATAGTGTTGGGTCTTTTTCTTCCTCTCAAAGTTTAGGGCGAGGTTTCATGATAAGTATGGACAGGTGATCCAGCAGAGCCAGCAATATCACTGGCTTCTACTTCCAAATCTCTTCCAAGCTGGGAGCAACTGGACAATTCTGTTGAACTTCTAAACCCCTGGTTTCTCTGGGCCACCCTTCAGCAGACACAGGTTTGTGCAGGATGGGAAACTGCCCCTCAAATGTCCTTGGCACGAGAGCCTGTTCTTGCTGCCACCTCCAGGAGCCCTGGCACTGATTCCTCAGGACACAGCATCTCCCCTAGAGAGGCTTATGGTCCCTTTTGCACTGGCCTGTAGGAGCAGATCAGCTTTCCCAGGCAATGGGCCTCTCCCTGGGAAATAATTTAGTGGCAAATGCACCGCTCTGTGCCCCGAGAGCTCCGGGAGGTTTTGTACCTTCCAGCTCCATCCCACAGCTCCCCGCGGTGCCGTGTGTCTGCACAGCACCTGAGAGCACTGTGAGCCCCAGGGCAGCACAGCTATTAGTGCCTTTAGAGGGAACTGCCTGCAAAGATCAGCCCAGATAAAATACCCAGATGTTTATGGGCAAAAGGTGCATTGGGAGCCAGCGAGGCAGCCAAGGCCTATTTGGAGTGTGAGTTTGGAGGCTTAACAAGATTAACGCCCGTGTGCACAAGCCTGGAAGGGCCCAATTGAACAGTGCTCTCCCCATACCTGTTTTTTTGTTGGTTAAAAGGTAAGGTTTGATTTCTTCTCAGTGGAGTGAAAGCAGGGCAGTTTGGGATCTGCTTGTCAGATGAACCTGGAAGCTTAGCAAAGGGAGCTGTTGTTGGAAGGAAGGTGGTTTGGTTCCCTTTCTGGAACATGACACAACTGCAACTTTTGTTCCACAAACACAACACTTGGATGTTTATGTAATTTTCTCTGGTTTCTTAACACCATTATCTTAGTGATGCAACACAAGCTCACTGACAGTGGCTCCAATTAAAAAAATCCCTGACAACAGCCAAAGAACTTGCACAGTTTTTCCCTTGAGCTTTTGATGTTCTGGTGATACTTGAGCAGTACAGGAATGAGGGGAATGAAGCTGTAGTTTGTTAAAAAAGCCCCAGAGGTTGCAAACAACAGCCCTACTCTGCAATGCTGGGGGGGTTCTGCTTTCTCAGGAGCCCCCTCTTCACTCCAATCACCCAGGAGCATCTGCAATAGGTTTATTCCCTTTGAGTGTCTGATGATTCCATCCTGCTTTCTCACACAGCACAGAAATATGTAGACAACCTTTAGGCTTTGGGGTGAATTTTGGGGAAATAAAGACCCTCTCCTATGGGTATAACTTAATACAGTCCATCATTAAACCTCCTATGGGGCCATCCTAATGCTTTGTTTTTCTTGGATACTGACTGCAATTCATGAATCAAAATAACTTTTTTTTTTCATGAGTAGCTGACAGTATTTTTTTGCACTTTGTGCTTTTATCTCCTGCTAATCCAAGGAATGGCCATAAATGTCTGTATCTCCAGCAGCACAGACCACCAGGCCTGTGTATCCCATGTCCAGGTGTGTTTTCCTTGGAGACCCTTGTGCTTTTTGGGGTCTGGGAGACGGGTCCTGCATTTCCCACCCAGCAAGTGGAGACTGTGCTGCTTTAACTTGCTGCACTTGGTACAATTCTGTATCTTGTGACATAATTTTAGGTGCCTTATTAGACTTATGATTGATGAGAGCCAAAAGAGGATATACAGCTATGCACTGACATTCATGCTTGCCTTTTAAATATCATACTCTGTAGCTTCAGATCTCTATTTTACACTCAAGTGCTCCACTCCCCACATTAGTGCATCTCTCCCTCCTCCAAATTAACACGTTCCTTTAAATGGATTAATATTTCAGTTGGTTTTTAAACAAATTCTGCATTATTTGCCCTTTTCTTACGCTGCTTTCCTTCTCAGCTGAATGTTAACAATCCTCTCCCCTGAAATATACATAAATTAGAAATATTCCCCTTGCCATTATGTCAGACCCTGGCTATTCCTTTATTTTTTTTTTCCCCTTATTAAATTATGTTTACCTGAATCCATCAGGTTCATTTCACCTAGGCAGGATGTCCCATTAAGCATGACAAGTAGAAGGTTGTGAGATTAATGCCCTTCTTGAGCCTGAATTAGCATGTCAGCATCTTTTCAGACCTGGGACTGGAGAACATAGGAAGTGTGCCATAATGGACCTTAGCCTTTAACTGAACTGCTCTAATATTATTCCTATAACAAGACTACTTTTAAAGAGGCTCATTATTGGCTTCATTAGATATGTTACTTGCATCAGTGGCTGTAGTTACTCGTATAATATGGGAGAGGTTAACACAGCGTATTTTTTATGTGTTATATGGCATATAGCTTGAAGTAGCCAAAAGGTTTATGGCTATGTAATTGGTAGTTAGTGTGAAATTTGTAAGACAAATAGACAATACCAAGGGTAACCCCTATAATCCTCTCCTTTCAGTTTTTTACAGCCACCAAAGGGCCTCATTAAAACAGCAGTCAGCACCTTAGTGAAAAGATACAGTGCTTATAGTGCCCAAATTTGACAGAAAATCTGCATTTTGTAAATCTGACACCTTTGATAGATTATACAGTGTGAAGCCATTGCTTCTAAGCATTATGATAACGCTTAAGGTTCTCTTCTGAATCCAACCGTGCTACATTCACTGGATATAACAATGTGAAAAAGAGCTGGTTGAATAAAATAAAGCATCTGAGATGGAGAGGAGCCTTTTTTCCCCTTTGATACAAAGCTCATCCCATGCAACAGCTATGGTTGATATCCCTGGCTCTGCCTGTGCCCAGGGATATGGGCAGATAAATATTGGCAAAATAACTGTTTAATACACAGATGCAAAAAGCAGCTCTGCCCGCATTACCCAGTTTATATGGCTGCTGTGAGGGAAGAGTGTGCACAGCAAGGATGGTGTTAAGGTTTCTTTTCTGGTTTAGAGGCTAAATTCTCCTCTCTCTCAAACTTGTGCAGACCCAAGTGGCTTCCATTGCCCCTGGTGAATCCTGGTGTCACTCAGAGTCCTGTAAATCTGGTGTAATGCACAGGCTTACATGGAATTAAACGGACAGGTGGAACGGGAACGAGCATCTGACCCACTGAGGTTATTATTCCTTCAGCTTGTTTGGAACAACAGGGAAACAAAAATGAACTGCATACACAGAGCACAGGCACCTAGGGCTGTGGTGGATGTGGGAGAGCTCAGTTCCTGATAAGTGTACAGCTGTAATCTTGGATATTTTAGTTACTTCCCAACATCTTTGGCGGAGTGAACTGTTTGAGACTCAGCAAACGTGAGTCGTCGTGGTTGAGTAGTTGCAACTGTTTGCTCTGATCACAGAAGGCAACCTCCAACAGCCAGAGGTCCAAAGGAGTGATAATTATCTTCCTCTCCATTTAAGAGATGGGGCTCAAGCCTTTAGAGCAGCAGAAATGTTTACAAACTTGCCAGAAATGAAATGAAAACCATCACTTCGCTCCCGTCACCGCCTTTGCGGCAGAGGAAGTTCTTCTGGGTTGGTTTTGTTGTTTTTTTTTTTTTGCTCAGGGGTATGGAATGTAGGTTATAATGCTTCCATGGGCTCCAAATGTGACAGCTGTTTACCTCTTCATCTGGTAATTGAAAGATTTCCTTTTAAATTGGAGCTGCTGTAGACAAAGAGTGGAGCAGGAGTCGCATTCAGCTCCTTGGCAAAAATAAAGCGCTGATTGTTCTCAAAGAGGTGTTTGCAGTGTAGCCCTTTGATCACGGCAGAGATTGTACCACTGAGTGCTGCTAAAATAGGAGTGCAAACAGAAAAGGGGAGGGGTCACATCTTTAATTCCCTTTTGCATCAGGATTTGTTCCTGCCTGTGCTGAATCTCCTGTTGGAAGGTGCAGAATCAGTCCCCGCAGGTAGCAGGGGTGAGGTGACGCTGCTGAAGTGCTCACTGGTTCAAGGAAGGTTAATTTAGGTCTCTTAAAAAAAATATTCAAAGAGTGAATATTTGAGTTGAAAATAAAATAATTTCTGAGGAATAATTTTCACAACTTGGAATTTAAAGGATGTTTGTTGTTTTTTAAAAAAGTGCAAGTTACAGATGCTTTTGAATCCAGTAGCAAACAGGAAATAACTGGGGTTACACTGGGGATTGGTTTATGGCCAGTTATTTTATCATAGGGGGCTCCAACCTTTCTTCATGGGTACTTTTAAAATCAGTTCCAGTATCAGAATTACTCAAAATCTTACTAGTGTCCTTGGAAACAAAAAACCAAATACCCCTCTGGCTACATTATGTTGACCCATGAGGTTGTTTTCTTCAACAACTGAATTCAGGTGGAACATCTTCCTATTTCACTGTGCTTTTCCCAGGACTATTATCACAAATATTCCCTATTCTTCCTGTAAGCACAGAGGTAAAAATGTGGAAGGGTGAAAGTTGTCCCTGTCTGTGATGATGCGAGGCAATTCTTTGTATCTCCTGCTGCAGTGGGTTACCTGAAATGTCATCACCAAAGAAGTGACTCCTTTTAATTGCATTCCTTGTTTCCAAGTTGTCCAGAAATTATCTCTTTTTTTTTTTTTTCTTTGCATGTCTAAGAAAATCCCTAGAGAGGAACCAAAGCTTTTGGCTGTTTTGTTTGGAATTTGGTGATCCAGGCACACATTTTGGGTGGGCAGGAGATGGGCAGTGCAGGTGGAGAGGCCACACTGATCCCACATGGAAAGGCCAGAGAGGATTCCTGGGCCTCTTTGCTCAGCCAAGGAATTTCTCTCTATTGAATCACAGTTTCACTATAAAACTGACCATGGTATTTATTTAAAAATTAATTTTTATTGCCAAAAAATCCATGGGAATTGCAGTCACTGATCTGGAGCAGGAAGGAGGGTTTGTCCCTGTGTTTCCGTGCAGTCCGAAGGGCCTTATTTTAATCTCACACGAGGATCCTCAGCAGCCCAGAACAGCAAATTGTCTCAGTCTGTGCATACCAGAAGGGATTCAGTTGTAAGCAGAACAGGAGCTTGCTTAGGTGGAGATAATATTGAAAAAAAAAAAAGCCTTTGAAATGAACTTTTTTCCCAAAGTCTGGGTTTTGATCAATACGATGGCTTTTGATCAATACGATGGCTCATCCTGCCAAAGGAGCATTTGTGAGTCTCCTGTCTGAGGGTTTTAATTCAGTGGATTACTCACATCTGGTAGGTGAGAATTACAGAGTGCTGGAATAATGTATGCTCGTGGTTTAGATCTATCACTGCCAAGGGCTACTGAATAGTAAGTATCAACATCTGTGTTACTTCTTTGAGTTTTCTGATTAAATGTGTCTAAACATCTCAGCTCCTACTGGAAATAAAAATAAAAGTAGTTTCAAGGCAGTTTGATGGAGGATTTCAGGAGAACACACCAACAGCAGACGTTAGTTAGGACTGGATGTGCCACTAGCCCTAAATAACATTAACCCGGCCTCGTGATTTGTATTATTGAAGGGACATCAGGCTCTCGAAACTGTAAATAATGGAGTAAATACAAATAAAGGTACCTGCATTTTGACAGTGATGTTCCACCTCTCCTTCCCTGCATACACAAAAATCATTCAAATGCCTTTTCTTTGCCTGACAAAAATATTCATTAAAAACATTTCACTGTGCTGCCTTTTAATACAGCGCGGGCATTCAACCTGCGCAGGAAGCTCCCTGGAACCACACAAATACTGTGTAATTATCTCGTGGCTCCCTGCTGGCTGCTGCATATTCCAAGCACAAAGTGAGCAGCACATTTCTAGAGCCTGACTTCTGTCTTCATTGTCCCTGCTTGGAATATGAAGCTCCACTTCATTATAGCAGACCTGATCAAACTTGATAGATTTAGCCATTATTCTTGACTGTGTCAACTTTCTACAGCTTTTTTTTTTTTTTTTGCCTTTTTTTTTTTTTTCTTGGGCTCTTTTGTTTTGCCACCCAGGGACTGCATCTTATTTCTAGGAGCTCTGCCTCTCTCTCTCTTTTTTTTCCTCTCTCCTTTCCCCTCCACCCCCAAACAAACCAAGGTTTCAGCAAATAATGCTGCTTGGGCATCACGTGATTCAAGGAAAATAAGGCTTGCAATTTTTTCTCAATTGTCCTTTATGGCTTTTATTGACTTTTTTTTTTCTCCCCAGTTTGTTTCTATAAAAAAAAAAATTATACCGCAATATTGACATACAATACAGAAAAGCTTTGAAAATCCTTATTTTCTGTTAGTGGTACAATAAATTTACCATCGTGAGGGTTGTTTTTTTTTTTGCCTGCTTTATGACAACTTTCAAGTAGCACTTCAGAGTTCATACTTTCCAGGATGATTCAGACAAATGTGTCTTATCAAATTTTCTAAATCATTACTTTGTTTGTTTAACCTGCAGACGTTTCACCACATTTTCCTTGCAGAAGGCATTAGATCATTCTTTGGGCAAATACAGATGTTAATAGGACTGGTTTACCATAACAGATTGCTTTGTAGTTTTTGAGAGTTGCTATGCAACAATAGAGGAGTGTGGTGCAGCTCTAACTGATTTTTAAAGTCCTGGGTGAAATATGGAGGGTTTTCCTGGATCCTTGGAACTGGCACCGAATTCCTTAGCCAAAAGGTGAGGAATTTGTGCCTGGATTTGTAAGACTCAGGGTCAACCAACCCATCTTGAGGGTTATTAACAAATGTGATGAACGGGGTGACGAAGCTTCTCAAGCTTTATATTTGCTCTGTGCTATTTGTTATATCCACCTGTACGTTTCACAGGCGTAATTAATGTGGAAAATCACTTTATAATTAATTTTGCATATTAAATAGCAATTCTGAATCGTTGAAACTTTGGGAAGAGATTAAGCTTTTTTCTTTTGTTTCTCTTTCAGTTGCAGATTAAAAGGTAAAGGATGTCTTATAATTTCCAACAAGTTTACTGAGAGAATCTTATTGAGGTATATTGTTTAGCAGCCTTTAAATACTGTTAGGAATGGGTGTTTTGCCTTTTTTTTTTTTTTAAATTAAAAAATCATTATTTTTTTGAGAGTGGCATTTCCAGTCTCACCAAAAGCTTCTCGGCATCTTAAAATGTAAATTGCAGAGAAGCAACACAAAGGATAAAGAGAAGATTTTGAAGGCAATCACAGTGATCACTTAATTCAGTCTCTGCATATCCACTTGGCATAAGGTAATTAGAGTGCCACATTGCTGTAAAGACAGAAAGCTTAGGGTACCATTCTGACTCACCCAGACGATAATACATGATTAGAAGTCAGTGACAGATCACAACTGCTGAATGACCCACCAAGGTCTTATCAAGGGCAAATCGCATAATTAGCATGCACTTGGCTGCCAGAGGAGTACAGTGCTATTGTTCTGGCACAATCAAATTAGCCCAGCCAATGGGGTCACTGTTCCGTGACCCTAAAGACATTTCGGGGCTGGTTTTTCTACCGATGGAAACAGAACAACAACAAAAAAAAATAATAGAAAGAAAAACTGAACCCCACACTTTAAACTGAGCAGAAGTTCCTGCGGATGCCGGGATACTCGACAGGGATGTTTTGGGAACACTCTGCCCACTCCTTAGTGCATCATGGGTGGGATAAAGGAGTCGGCTAATGCAGCCTGACCCTGGGGGACACGGGTGTAATGGAGCCACTCCGACAGGAATCCAGGCATCTGACAGGAATCCAGGCATCCAGCGAGGCCTGCAACTCGTTTATCCCGGCACGTGACGGGGGAGGGGGAGCCTTCATGCAAACACAACATCTCCCCTTCGTTATGGTAATTAGCACAATTATCTTGATTTGCTCATTCTATCTGTATTTTCCCCAAGGTTTGGCCGTTTTGTTTGTCTCTCCTGAGCAGGGCTCGGAGCTGAGAGCGGGAGTTGTTGGGGATGGCAGCCGCTAATGCTGGAGGCCTGTCATCCATGGGGTGCTGTTGTCCATCATGTAAAATCCCTAAAACACACCTAAAGAGCCTCTCCTGTCATCCTCTGGCTCCCCAGACTGTGGAGTGCTCACCAGACTAGTGAGGAAGTAGAACCTTCCCTCTTGGCAGCACAGTTCTCCAAAGCACTCAGAGCCATCAGCTCTTATTTCTTAGTTAAATTTGGAATTCTTGGTGTAAATGTGCCTTTTTCCCTTTGTTCTCTAAACAGAAATAAGGCTCTGAATTGATCTGCACACTTGTTAATATGCATGGGATATAGGGAAACCATTGGAACTTTTAGGAAAAGGGAGAATGTGGCCTTTATTTGTATTCTCTTCCGTTACACTGCACATATTTGGGCTGCATATCCCAACCTCTCCTGGATAATTGGATCAAAAAGGTCTATAATGAATTGTCTCTGTCTTGTCTGGGCCTCCATCACTGCTTCCCTTTACTGCTATTTTTTTTTTTAAGGCTGGGTTAAGTTAACTCAAGATAGGAACTCTAAAATGTTTATATTCCATGAATTTAAAGATGAGCTTTCATCTTCAGTCAAAAGGGAAGTGAAACACAGCATTCAAACTGCTCCCTTTCTTCTCAGGGCCTTGGTGCCAGGCCTTTTTCAGGTACAGAAGGTGTTCCAGGTGGTATTTGAGCACGACAGGCTCTTTTCAGCCCTTCTGCTGGTCAGTATTTTATCCCTGCAAACAGTGAGAGTGTTTGTGACATCACAACAGGCAGGAATGATGTCAGGAGTGGGGAGCTGTGACCTCGTGCTTTGGCACACGGGGAGGAGGCTGCAGAGGTGGCACCTGCTCCTTGCAATCTTTGTTTTCCTGTTGTAATTAGTCATTGTGGAGAAAAAAGCAGGCAGTGAGGACTGAGCTGGTGCCTGTTTAAATAATATATTTCCAGTGTTTTACTGGGCATGAAATGTCACCTTTGAGCCAATTAAATAATTCCAGATACAGCTTGGCTTCATATGTATTACTGCTTTATGCTGCTGATGCTGCCTTGGTCATAGCCTTGTACAAGGGCTTTGTGGTCCTTGTCTGTTCCCAAATACATTTTTATAGACAAACTAAGGTTCTTTACCAACCTCCAGTTTGAGGATAAAATACGAGAACGTCCTAGAGAAGGGAATTGAAATTACAGTGAGTGAATCAGGGCCTTCCCTAAGAATTAATTCCAACAATACCTTCCATTTTATTGTAAATACCCAGGCTGAGGCTGCAAAGTGTGTGCCATTGAAACTTTTCCTTGGCTGGCAGAAAGCTTATTTCTAAAGGTCTCGTTGATTGTGCAAACACAGGAACATTTTCTTTCCTTGAGAATTAATATTGACTGTGTATAGAGCGACGGCAGCACTCCATCTAGCCACAAAATCATATAAACATACATAATTACTCTGAAAATCTAATCTATTCCTGGATACTCAGCCCGTGCGATAACTTTTTGTTTCCCTGCATAAAATGATAAATTATATACAAAGCAGGCAATTACGGTTGTTCTTGAATCCGAAAGAGATGGAAATGTACACTTTGTAAATATAGAGCTGCTTTTCCTAAAAGGCATTTATTTCTCCAATTTTCAAAACGTGTGTGTTTGTATATGGATGAATGTCGGTGTGGGGATGTTTACCTGTCTGTGTGGAAATAAAATGAAGAACTGTGCCTTTGTACACACTGCATGTGCAGTTGTATGTGTGAGCATATCATAATTCATAGCCCCATAAGCTCTTGGTGGACATTCCTGCCTCAGCCACTCAGCCCCCACCATGAAAGTCCCCTAACAAACAGGATTAAAATTCACTCCTTTCAACCATCCCAGGCATTTATTCCTTCCTTTTCATTGAGCTACATTTGTCTGATTTAACAAGATAAGATTTGAGTGCTGATGCAGCCCGTTGTTAATGCAGCAGCCGCATCCACCACACCATCGACACTGTGCATCAGAGGGATGCATAAATCAGGTATTCAAAAAAAATTAGATATGCAGCACACCAGTTTTATAGTCCCAGCCTCAGAAATTGAAATGGCCCAGATTAATGTATTATATCTTACACACTGTCCGAGTGAATCAACTTTAATATATTGAACAGATTCGCAGAACAAGACTTTGTTATCTAAGGAGCACTCGGAAGAAGGAATTGACCTGAGGATTTGATTTGGTTCAGGTAGTTCATGTTGTACAGCAGCATTTGAATAGTTTCACATAAAAATAAAATTTGTATCAGAAATATTTCACATCATCCTGGGCTCGTTCGTGCTGCGGCTCTGCAGCGGGGCAATATTACAGAAACAATGTCCAGCAAAAAGATGATTTTAACCTTTGCTTCAGACATGTCAAAACAATATAATGTAATTTTAATGCAAACTGCTGCTTCATAGCAGAGGCGCCTGCACACGCTGACTTGAACTAGTTTAGGTTTATCCTGGAAATGAAAAGCCCATTGAATGTGATATGGAATGGAAGCGCCACGATTTACACCGGGGCGTATGTTCTGGGGGAAGGCAGGCAGGGAGAGGGTCTGGCTGTATTCTCTATTGACAACCCATAAAACAACTTTACCTGCATAATCAAGGACAGATGAATGTTACCGTGGGCAGGGAGGGGTGTCCCTTTTATTCTGAATTTCCAGCCCTGTTATGGCAAGCGTGGGTGGCCATTTGCTTATTGGAAACAAGGCAAAAACCTGATGGAGTAAGAGGAGGCATCACAAGGTGTGTGGGGAAGGGCTGGGAAGCAGCTTTGCAGAGACATTGATCCTGCTTATTCCTTTCTCTGAATTACCCAGCTACTGGGGAATTTGCTGGTAGTTAACTGCAGATCCCTCTTTAGAGGAGGAGTTTTGTAGCTGCTCTTAGTTGTTGCCTCCTGTACAAAACCAAGCTGGTTTTACTGGGTACAGAATCACCTTGTGCTGGGTACAGTCACCCCCTTTCCAGCCAGAGCTGTTCCTGGGGGGATGTCTGGAAAGAGGAAGCATAACTCAGGTCTTCTTCACACCTTCAGTGAGTGTTTGCACCTCTAATTGTGCCGTGCTAATTAGCACTGAGCAGAAATGCCACGTTCCCAGTGTCCACTGGAAAGACACCGGGCACATTTTTTTTGGTGTTTGAGCCCCTAGAGATGCAAAAGATGCTGAATGGAATTTTAAAACCGTGGGTATCTCACCATGCCTGACATCAGTAGGAGATGGGTGCTTTTCAGGCCTCTAAAATACGACCAGGGAGAACTGGGGTGTTTTAAACCTGCCCTTTTAGAGCGTTTTGCGTCAACCTATTTGTGCTGTTCACAAGACAGATGTTTGAGGAGATAAGGGGAGGCTGGGGCTGCTCTGATGTCCTTGTGGAACAGCTCAGACTGCAGGAACCATCGTGGTGGGGTGTAACAAGAGCCAGGGGCTGGGATAAGGAGCCCAACGTGGTGTTATCCCATTGGAAAGCAATTACCAGTGCAGGGAGAAGCCAGTGCTTGGCTGTTCTTTCAGGCTGGCCAGCGGATCACACAAATGCAGTGCTGCAGAGTTGGACTCGACATCCTTGTGAGTCACTTCCAAGTCAGAATATTCTGTGATCCTGTGAAATGCTAAAAAAATTAGGAGGCAGGTGAATCACTCAGTGGTTTTACACTGGGCATAAGAGGAGCTGGTGGAGATAGATGGGTATTTTTTAATTGTTTGAGATTCTTTGAGGCCATTCCAGGCACTGGACAACTTGCATGTTTTGTCTTTGTCCAGAAGATATAATCCAGCCTGAATTAATTTCCCAGCCCTTATTTTGTTTTCCATAGCAAATGTTGTAATTTACAGTAACGTAATGGGAAAGAAATTGTAATAAGTGCTTTGCCTTTTTGCCTTTTTTTACCTTGAAAGCAGGATAATAACAAATTAGAGTAGGTTCATACTATTTTTCAACACACAACATCCCCTCACTGCCCTCATTCCTGCCCCAGCCACTTGATATGAATTATCAGTCTTTCCTCAAAGAAAGACCAATAGGGCCTGGTCCAACTTTGTCTATCTATACTGATATAAATGAGAGAGATTATTATCAAATTACCATTTATTGTGTGCTGCTGGAAAGGATAATTTTTCAAGAAAACCTCGGGGTCAATCAGCCTTGAAGAGAAATCTTGGTTTATCAACAAATTCACCATCCTCTTGTATATATAAATAATCACATGTAATTAAAGTTAAAGGTGCACAGGAATCCAAAGCTCAAATGTAATTTTTAGATGTGTTTATCCTGAATTCTGGAGGATCTGGCTCTTTTGCTCAGAGTGTTGCTCTTCAGCGTGCAGACCCCACACAAACCACTCATTTTCATCAAAGGGTCTAAATGTGTACTCAGGTTGTTTAGTGAGCAGGGAGGATTTAAAGATACACTTGAGTGTCTTGGTGACCTGACACCTCTGTCACCCTGGCCAAGCTCTCTTTCTTGCAAAGAGCAGCTCTCTTTAACTTCTTTTTTAATTCCTACTTTTCTTTTTTTCCCCCGCTAAGAAAAACAAATATCAATTTTACAAAATCGTGTTATAAACTTGTAAATCAGTGTGAGTGGAAATATCCAACAGAATTCATGCCACTGTTAAAGCACCCAGACAATTATGAGAACATTTTCAAACCAAGTCACAGTTATTCCAATGCATTAAGTATAACTCTTTAATGTGGCAGAGTCTGTGTCTCCCATCTGTTCCATCAATTAAACCCTACATTGATCTATGAAGTTATTAGCATCAGCCAAACTCCCAAATAGATCTGGTTTGCCACCAATGGAAATGCTGTGTTCAGAAGTAACAATAATGTCATTTTTATTACAGATTCCCAAAACTGGTTTTCAATTTTCTATGAACTTTCCTTATCTGATGAAGTTAGATTGTTGTCATTCTTGTCAGTTATTAGCAGATCTCAGAGGTTTGTTGTTGGGGAGAGGGGTTAATTCTGTCTAACTGAGAGGGTTCTTCCTCTTGCACTTCAGGCTCAGTTTTGAGGTGCTGCTTGTTGTGTTTTTTGAGTCATAATCCCACGTGAGCCTTGTTTGTCTTGTTGTGGGAGGGTGGACAATGTAGGCAAGAGGTGAGTGTTGTTCTTTGCTCACCTGATGCACAACCTTTCTCCATCAACATGAAGCTCCCACCTGTTTTCTCATTTAATCACAATTCGGGAACGCTGCAGCTAATAATGGTTCCAAGCAAGGAAATGTGGATGAGGATACACAACAAAGGGGAAGGAAATGTTCCTTTTGACAAAGTTAGAGGTGGCAGCAGTTTGCCACTGTCCATTTTGCTGGCTGGGCTGGTTGTCAGTGCAGATCCATCTGCTGAGTTTGGAGACTGGGGATAGTTATGACAGTGGACAGATCCCTGGCTGTGTGGAACAGAGCAGTTATTGGGGCTGGCACAGTCCTGGGAATTTCCTTTTGACAATGATCTCCTTATCATAGATTGAACTTTACTGAGTGACTTTCATCCAGCCACCTATTTGTTCCCAGGGCTAGGAAAGGGAAGGAATTGCTCTAAGCACAGGGGATAATCTGGCAACTGTCCCTTTCAGGTTTGTCACACAAGGTGGGCCACAAGGTTGTCTTTGTTGGACCAGAAAGCAAAAATATCTTGACAAGAAAGAGCCTCACAGTACCTTAAGAACTCCACAACAGGAAAAGCAGAAGCGTTGCCCAATGGCCCTTTTCCTGGTGTAAGGAATAAGTTGTCCCTTATTAAACCCTCTCCAAGGTGAGGCTCTGTAAGTCTCTCAGGATGAGCTTGTCCTTAGCCATGCTTTTATCTTGACCAAGAGTTTGTGCTTGACACAGAGAATTCCATAAAGTGACTTTCCAGGTGAATTTTTCAAGCCACCCTGCCTGTGCCTTTCCTTACAGTCCCTTTGTGCAAAGGGATCTCCTGTCCCTGTTTGGGAATTGGCTTCCTGGAATCTCATTCTCTCCACTGTTGGAGACCTCCCTCTTTGCCTTTTCTTGCTGAGTTCTTCTCACACACAGTAGGTTTCCTGAGGGTTTAGTCCCACAGCAATCAAACTGGCCAAGAGAGGATTCACTGCTGATCCAGTCACCCTCTTTCTCTTGCAGAACTTGGACCACTTCTTGGGCAATTTACAGCACCCTCAGTCTGCAGTGTGCTACAGCTTGGGGAAAATGTCTTAGTATGTGTTATTGGTGTAAATAATGAATTAAATGCCACTTTCTTCTCTGGGATGACACAGGGAGTCAATAGTTCTCCTTAGGTACAGATGCCTTTGGTTTACAGCTGTGTACAAACGTGTTACCAAAGGTAGGGACGTGCTGTGCCTGTGACCAACTTCTCTTGGAAAGAACAAATCAAAAGCCAATCTCTCACACTACCTGTCCCATTTTGGATTTGGATCTAATCCCTGTAACACTGTCCTGTGATACTTTAACACTGACTGCAGAACAGGGAGAAAAAAATGTTGGTGTTTGCTCCATTTCAGGCTTTAGACTTGCTGCCCTCCTTTGTAATTACATGTAAAATGAAAATCTGGAGTGGAATTCCCTTCTCACTGCCTGGGACAAAAGCTCTGAGTGCTGACAAAGTTCATTTCAGGATGAAAAGTTTCACGTGGATGCCCCATTCCTGGTAAGTGCCCAGCAGGATGTTGGCACCAGGAGCTTGTTTGTGGGATAAGGAGTTTAAAGGAGGGCACTGGCACCTGCATTCCTTGGGGTGAAGGAACCAGTGCAGCAATGCCCTGGTTGGAGGTGCTCATTTTGAAGAGGAACCAGAAGTACTAATGGATTAGAATTAAGCAATGCTTTTCAAAATGCTTTTAGGATGTGGCAATAAAAAGTTATAAATTGAATAGTTATCAATCCTTTAATATGTTAAGTAAGCTGCAGTTCAGGTGATTCTTGCCTGTTGAATAAAGTTGCTTGTACAGATATTTGCTGTTGACAAGAGCAGAGCTACATTTGAACTTTCCTTCTGAGGAGTCTGTGAACAAATGACCATGTTTGAGACGTGACTGAATGTTGGTAAGGTGTGATCTTTTCCCAGGTTTTCCTTTTCCTTGAAGAAATAACCTTCCTTTGCAGTGCTGCCCTATTTTTGTACTCCCTTTTATTCCCAGCAGTTTACATGTCTGTGTCATCCAAAATTCTGCACTTGCCTTATGGTGCTATTTCTTTTTTTCCCATATATATATTTATTTTCTGGGCTGGAGCAGTATTTCTGCATTTTTGCCTGCCTTGGTTCCCATTGTACTGCTCCTGGTTCCTTGAAACAGCAGGATCCACAGAGCTGGAATGCTATTGCAGCTTCTTGTCACACTTTATCTGGGTGTAATACACAGTTTGAAATGTTTTGTTAAAAAAAAAAAAACAAACCAAAAAACCCCTGCTTGTAACACTGTCCTGTAACACTTCAACATTGACTGCAGAACAGGGAGAAAAAACAGAGGTGCACATTCCATTTCAGGCTTTAGACCTGTTCCCCTCTTTTGGAATTACGTGTAACATGAAATTTTGGAATGATGCTCAGAAGGTAAAAGCTGGTGTAAATCATTCCATGCCCACTCTGTTTGGGGTTTTTTTTTAATCTGTACTTTTAATTTCTTATGCACAACGTTATCAGTCTGTCTGTAAGAACACCTCTGGTGGAAAAATCCAAACCTCTTCCTTATCAAGCCTTATTTCTGAAGTTTCTTAAATGACATTTTAATAGAGGAGATATTTCGATTAATCCATTTTTAAACAGCAGTGAGGGTGCCTGGGATGCACAGAACGTCAAAACATCTGGGGCTGAGATTCTGCAGTGATTTCTGCAGTGCTTTTGAAGGACATCAGCTCATGATAGAAATCAGCAGCCTCCGAATATTCACTGCTCAAACAGGTAGAAACCTTCTTGAATATTTTTGTTTTTGCTGGAGGATTAAAACTCAGGTAGAAACTTGTGGGCAGTAAAGAGTAAATCAGTGAGACTGAGCTGATAAAACACAACCACGTGTGCAGTGACTTGTGTAGGACACACTGAGCCCCTTGGACTTGACTCTGGATGTTGCCTCATCACAGAGCAAGTGAAAAGTGTCCTGAAAAGTCCTTTTTGTCCAGAAATGGAGCCCTCAGGTGTCTGGTTTGGGTGGGGGTTTGCAGAGGATGGTGCTGCCACACCCTTAGTTAGGATGGATGGAAGGAAGGCCGTGCTGAACATCACAGTTTATGAGTTCAGGTGGTGAGTGGAGAGAAAGTTAAATAACACACAGTGAGTAAAGCACTCACAGAACACGATTGTGTTCTGTGGTTCCTCATTTATTTCTCTTTCTTGGAACTTTACACTGAATCTGGTGGTGGTGTTTCAGAGGAGGCAGTAAGATGAATTTTATACTGATTTAAAACTGAATTAGTTAGAAGGAGAGGTTTTTTTGGTTTTTTTTTTTCCCTGGAGGACACAATTTTTGGATTTACAGGAAAGATAATTTGGTGTGGTGTTTCGTGTTCCTGCAGAGGATGCTCACCCAGCTGTCCCTCACCCTTCCAGGGGGATGAGGACAGGACATTTTATAAAGTTGCAGAGAAGAGAGGAGGGAAATCCTGTTACAACTTCCAGCTGTGCCTTTAGGGAAAGCCCCATTCATTATTTCTTGATGCTTTTTAGGATTTTCTGTCATGTCATGCCATTCACTTTTCTTTGTGGATAAATATTTGAGTAAATAATTTGAGTAAATGTGGATAAATATCCACTATTGGCTGTGTCTTCCACATACCAGCTTTTCTTTTGGCAACTCTGGGAGTGTATATTTTTATATATATATATTTATATTTATATATATATTTTATATATATATTATTTAAGGAGGGATCTCCCCTCTTCCCTGCTCCAGGTATTTGTGGGAGCACCTGGCTTTAGGGCACCTCAGTGGTGCTTTTAGAGCATGAGCTACTTTGTGGTACCTATTTTTATTGTTTATAATCTCTTCAAAGGATAGTATATAATAAGTGGGGTAAAATTCAAATTAGCTGATTTAGGTGATTTACAGATTTATTCAGCATCACAGTATAGTTTCTTCCTTAGAAATTAGTGAGTTTGTCAGCTCAGAAAGTTTGCAATTTGTATCTCCAAGGGATGCTACACAGAAAGTGTTAACCCTTAATGAAGTGAAGCATCTGCAATGTTAACTTTCTTGGAGCATTTTTCAGAAGGACTCTAGTTATACTTGAACATCAGATTTATTTAGAATTTATTGGGTTTAGATGCATAATTTAAATTGTTACCAGTGTTGTTATATGTGCTGTTGTTCCTCGTGATGGAACAAGAGGTGGAAATTGGATATCTACAATCTCCTTGTGGAGAAAAAAGTATTGTGACTGTTCCTCCTTCCTGATGTTGCTTCCCAGGTGGCAGAGCCCCATTGGCTATGGGAGAGACAGGAATCCTTTTGGATATCAACATCCCTCAAAACGTTTTACAAAATCCTTCAGAGCGTATTGAGGAACAAATTAGGACAATTAGAAGTTGTTACTAAACAAAATCCACTGATTTCCTTTCCATAAGACACGTGGCAGTTTGAACAACCATCATATTCCAGAGCAGTGCATCATTTTCCAGCTTCTCAGCTAGGATAAGGTACGAGTTTAAGCACAAAGAGTGGTGATATGTCCAAGAAAATCAAACCATTAATAACATAAAACATGATCAAAAGGATGCAAACACCATCAAAGGGTTTTGCTGGGGGTTGGATTGGTGTGAGTGAAGATTTCAAGTCTTCCTATTTGCATGTCCTGTCACTTTATTTTTGGAGATTTTGAGAGTAAATAAGGCTGCAGCAAAATTTTCATATGAATGTAAATCTGGCTCTGGGAGCCTTGCAGTGACTGTGAGAAGCCAAGTTTTCAATGCAACGCTTTCCTCATGAACATTTTGAACCAAAGAGGTTTTGTGCACAAAGTTTAAAATTTCACCAAGTTACAGCCATCTACTTAATACACTTGGTCTAGCAGAGAGCAGTAATAATCATCTTTAAATCCTTAAGTGGTAAAGATATAAAGTTTATGGCTGGGATGGACTGGAAGAGAGTTTTCCATCAAGTGTTAATGATAAACCCACTGCATGTAAAAACTACAAAAGGACAGTGCCTCTTTAACAGGGACTCCTGTTTGTGCTCCATGGAGCTTTGCAGTATTAGTAAAGCAGCATGAAAGAGTTGATTTTCATTTTATGTTGTGCTTGTGAGGCATTAACATGATGTTCTAACACTTGTAAATGAATACAGCTCTTGCCTAATCTGTCATTTTAATGCCTTATAGATTTTATTTCACTCTGTGTTGTACCAGATTCTCAATAATAATAATCAACTGCTTTGTTGTTCTCCTGCAGAAATTAAATTTCTGTAGTGAGTGTGCAACTAATAAAAGATGTTGCTTGAGGAAACAAAAAATAAATATGATGAATCATAAAAGTTGTATGTAGGGGGTTGCTCGTATATGAAAGACAATTACTGAACCAGTGGTAAATTCATCTGATTCTCATATTGTCAACAGCTTAATAACTCTCACAAAGGGTTTGCTACTTCTGTAAGCTCAGCCTTTCCTGGTTATCCATGTGCTGTGGCATCCCAGGGGGATGTCCAAGGGAGGGGAGCTGCTCCCAGTGCATTGGTCCAACACAGGGTCTGACAGACAGCCCTGGCTGGATAAATCCAAGTTTATTTGTAGATATTTCTAAATGTGGCTCCCAAGAATTTTAAATACAGGTCAGCTGCTGGCTTCACTCCTGAAAAAAGGACAGGGAAAGAAAAGTAGGGGAAAAAAGTTTTTCTAGAAATTCCTGGCTTTGAGATGCTTCCCGTGGGTTTATTTGGGGTCTCCTTATTCCTTAGGAAATAGAATTCAGTACAAAATAGTCTGTGTGACTGTAGGGAGGTGTGTGGGTCAGCTTTTGGAATAAAGCAGCTGTAATATCAGGTACAACGTACTGATATCCTCTGTTTTCTCCTTGAGGGATTACAAGCACAGGTGAAAAGTTAACCATACCATCAACTTGGTATTTTAAACCCCTATTTTCTTAAGGTAAATGGCTGTGAAAAGGGAGCCAGGCTTTTAACCTGCATGATATGGCTGTAAAATCACACACTTACTTTCTGCTGTTGTCTGCTCTCAGTGTACCCTCATCTCTTGGCTTCCACTTGACAACGTGGCTGCTAATTCCACTTTCAAGTGGAAAGTGTTGTAATTTCTTCTATTTGATGAAGTATATGCAAAAGGATACAAACAATCTTTTATAGGAGAGCAGGGATGTTGATAAGGATGTTTAAGGCTCAATTCCTCAAACAATTTTGCATCCAACAGTTCCCATTAGGCATCAGAATGAAATAACAGAAGTTCCCAAACAGCTCAGTTCCATTTTAGTAGGAACCACAGGATACCCAGCACTTTTTAAAACTGTTGCTTTTTTTCCCCCAAAAGGAACTTGAGCTCCCCTAAATAAGTAACCACTGCTGAGGAGATTGAGAACCAGCTTTGATGGGAGCTGTGATACTGCAGCAAGGAGGGTCATTAAGCAGAGAATCATTCCAGGAGCATTTCTGTCGCTGTTGCCAATTCCTCCTCTGGCCCTGAATCCCTGAATCCAGAGCTGTTGGCAGAGATGGGGCTGCACAGGGACAGAACTTTTCTGTCCTGTAATAGGGAGTGTGGACTCGTGTAGCCAGGTGACAACACCCTGCAGCCTCAGCCTGGCCCTTGGCAATCCTGTCTGACCCTCAAGATCTTATTTTTGGTTCTTTGGTCAGACTTTGCTAGGAAAAACAACCACAAGAAAACCTGGATGTTGTCTTCCCTAATGGCAAAGCCCATATTTAGTGATGATTTTGAATTTGGGTACAAACAGGGAAAATTAGTATACAGGAAATATTTATTTATTTATTTATAGTTCACTCCTAAGCGGCATTATATTTATTTATACAGTATATACAGATTTATTTATACATTATATACATTATATTTATTGCCATTATATTTATTTCTTTCTGTTGGCACAGACCTAGTGCTGCACACAGGTTTGCCTATGTAGGTGCAGGTGAAAACAGTACAGGAAAAGGGAAGTGCTGGAAAACTTGTAACCATCACACAACACATCTACTCCCTAAAATAGGATAATTCAGGCTCGGGGGGGTCTCTTTAATCCAACATCCTGCCTGAAGCAAAATCATCTGTTGGATCAGAGCAGGTTGCTCAGAGTTTTGTCATGTCAGGCGTTGAGCAGCTCCAAGGCTGAGCCTGCACAACCTCCCTGGACAAGCTGTACAGGGATTTTCTGGACAAGCTTGGCTGAAACAGAGACTCTGAAATCAGGTGCTGGTTCTTTAGGGAACAGAGCAGCCAGAGCTGGGCCTGGGGACCAGCAACCCCCTGTGTTTCCTTGGGAGTTTTGCCTTTCACTTGCCGAGTGCCTTCCAGCAAGTCACTTTTACCCCTCTGTCTCAATTTCTCTTGTTATAAAATGGGGATAATAATCCTTACCTACCCTACAGGGTGTTGTGAGGATTAATTAGTTGTTGGTGCTGCGTGTAAAAGATGTAAATAGCCACATAAATGCTGGATATTATCATTATAATGAGAACCACACAGCACTGTAAGAAAAGAAATGCTCTCCAAATAGGTTGTGTGTGCCATTATGCCCCCCCACAAGAGCAGCTTCTGGGGTTTATTTGAAACATCACCAAAGCATCAGACTTCCAAAGCCAGAGTTGGATGCTCTGTTGCAGCATTTAACACTTTTTTTTTTCCTCTTGCCAGTTATTTTTTTATAGTCGGTGCAAGTTAGAACAACAAACCCAGGCAAACATATGTAGTGGTCCTGCTTGAATAAGCACTGGCTTTTATGGTGTTTATGTTAAATATATAAGGATCATTAGGAGGACAAGGTGACACAGTCAGTTATTTTGATAGCCCCCAGGCGCTTCACCACTGACACCTGCTTTGGAATTCCGACTGGAAATGACCCAAATTATTGGAAAAGTACGAAGTTGGCCTGCCTGAAACTCCGTTCCGAAAAAGAGGTGACAGGGATATTAATCTGCACTTTCTTAATTGTATTGTGTACTTTAGAAAACAATCTGTGATTTAGAAAACAATCTGAAAATAAAACAAACCCGTGAGGGCTCCTCAGGGTCACCACAAGTCACTGGTGCCAACACCCAGAGCTCTAGGAAGTGATCCCAACAAGTCTAGAAGGGAAGCTCCATTGCTGGGAATGTTAAAATGCCCACCCAGGAGTAAAAATTCTGCCTTTACAACTCTTTTGTACAAAGTAGGACTCTCACCATTGTCGTGGAAGTCACTGGGTCAGATCTGATTTCTTTTTTTCCCCCTGTATGAAATGGGAAAAAAAATGCTGCTCATAGATTTCTGTTTAATAGTGTTTGCCAGACAAAGTAGAATTTTCACAGCACAAGTTCTATAGCTCGAGAGTCCTATTCACTCAGCATTTATTTTATGGGTCTTTTATCCACCTTTTCTGGCTTGGAGGGAAAAAAAAAAAAGGAAAAACAGGGAATTTACCCACTTAAAGTAAGCTTTGCACCAAAACTGTCTTCTGGGGTTTTTTTGTAGTGTTAATGAAATCTCAAGAAGACATTAATAATGATCTTCAGGCACAGAACTCATAAAATTAATATTAACAGCTAAAAAAGGAGAAGTATTTCCCACTCCAGCAGAAAATATAGATTTGCCTTACAATAAATATGGGTTCTATCAGGTGATATTTTATAGTGGTGTTGTGTGAACATGGGTCTGAGAGCTAAAACTCTGTGTGTCCTAATTCTGCATATAAGGCTGAATTTGGCTGTGGCTGTGGGCCAGTCACTCACTTCCCCATTGGAATTCCCTGTATTTTTGTGTCCAGGCCATCAGGCAGTTCTGTAAGATATTGAAGTAGCTGTGCCTGGAAAGATTCTGGAGGAGGAGAAGTTGGATTCCTGGAGAACAGTGGGTTTAAGTTTTGTCTCAGAATCCTTCCTAAGAGTTTATCCCATGTGTATGAAGTGTACAGTGCCTGTATATCTCTACAACCAACCAGGAAATTTTAAGGATATTGTTTTTCCTTAGTTCTTACATGTTGCTTTTGTTCAATTGTAGATGAACAAGGAAATGCAGAATAGGTCCAGCTTTAAAATTCCCAGTCTGGACTGAGGATTGTCATTAAAACAAGCTAGTTTAATCGAAGCTCAGACAAAATCAAGACTTCAAATATTTTGATTTCTCGTTCAGCTACTTGGATAAATAGATTTTAATTTGTGTATTCTCTTTGACAAGTACCAGTACCTTTTACAGAGTCACAACCCAAACCAGATGGTGTGGAATTCTGAGGTCCCTTTGTCAGAAAACATTCCTGCCACTTACAAACCATCCATGTCCAGCTCATTTGGCCAGGAAATGTAGTGCTGGTAGGTGGGTATTGAAAGGGGTTGGAGAGAGAAAGAAATACAGAGAGGCTTCCTTCAGATCCCCCAAATTTGGGCTGGAAGCAGTTGTTGTCATCTTTAATTCCAGGTCTTTCAGGAAAAGGAAGGTTGCTGTGGGAGATGCAGTCCCCTTCACCCCGCTGGTAAATCTGTGCCTGATAAAATGTGGTTTATTTTAGCATTATTTGTGTATTTTGCTCTTCTGTATGCTTGCTAGCCACATAAATGTCTAATGTTTTTAATTTAGCTAAGTTGTTAGCAGGGATATCTTGTGGCAGGAAGTCCTGCAGTCTATTTTTTCACTGTAAAAAAGAAAAAGAAGTTATGCTTTGAATTTGCTACTGTCTGATTGAATTAATTACATAATTAAGTTCTCGAGCACAACAGGCTGAAAAGTTTATTTTTCTGCCTGCTTTTAGGTGGCTTTGCCATGACTTACCAGCACAGGAGAATTAATACCCAGGCAGTGCTCAGCTTCATTATGTGCCTCAGTAGAAGCAGCCAGCCCAGAGGATCGTGTGATCCCTCTGCTCCCATTTCTGCCTGCAAACAGTTTTGGACTCCTGTGAAAAAAGTTGAGTTTTTACAGTGTTCTGAGTTATATTTCCCTTCCATTTAAAAAGAAGAACCTTGCCAATGTGATTCTGGCTGGGGATTATTATCTCTGTGTGTTGATAATTCTCGAATAATGATGCGTACGGGGAGTTCTGATGAAGGGTGTGGAGGAAGATGATTGAAGGCACTTGCAGATGGAAGTCACAGATTCCTCTTGGATGGTGACAGTTTCCAAGCTCTGTATGGCAGATTTTTCTCTGGCCTAATATGTAGTTTATCATATTTCTCTCACTTTCTCTGACTGATTTATCATTGCTTTGAGTTCCTTTTCGGAGAGTGCTCCCAGCACCCAGCAATGAATAAATGCAAATGGTTATTTATGGCTTGCAGAAAATGACTCAGTATTTTCTTTAATTCATTACAGTGATGAGAGGATTTCTGTAGAGTGCAAATGTTTTTTTTCCAAACATTTTTTTCATGGTGTATAAACCATCCCTTGGCCACTGAGTCTCTTTTAAAAGAGCATGGGTATCATTTTCAGTGGGACATGTGGCACCCAAGCATTTCAGGGTCCATGTTACAACCAAGTGGATTTGGGGTCTTTCATGGTTTTCTGAAGGTTTTTTGGTTGGTTGGTTTTTTTTTTTTCCCTTTTGTGGGGGACATTGACCCAAAATGTAAAACAAAACTGGTGGGAGGCATGCAAACCTACTGGCATATATATTGAAACTAAAAAGAAAAATGCTTCTTCAGACCCTTGTGAAGCAATATTGCTTAATTAACCCTACTTAAGCCCTACCTTGTGAAAAGGTTAATGGGATTTTTAATGACCTTGAGTGGTCAAGGCCTCAATTTTACATTTCTTCTGAAAGAAAATGGAAAATAGAACAAGAAAGCCATTCAAACTTCTGTGAATCTGGAAAAAAAAAATTGGTTTACAGAAGCAGTTGAGGTCATTCCCTGTTCCATTTGAAATGGTTTACCCATTCCTTACCTTGGCCATCCCGGGGGGGTTTGGTGCAGCACTGAGGTGGCACTGGCAGGGTCTGGGTGTGGGTTGGGTTTCACTCCCAGGGTGTAGAAGGGCCAGTTGTTGTGCAGTGACAAAGCTGAACACAGAGCCTTGACAGAGATAGAACATCAACCCCTCACCCAACCCCTTCCCCAGGAGCCATATTAATGAATGGAATCTGAATAATGGCCTTGGTGAAGTAGACAAATAGCCTTAATAAATTCAGTGTTTATTTTGAAAGAGAGGGTTCTCTGACTGTTCTTATCCGGGCTGCACTGGAAGCACATTTGGAGACAAAGATGCTCCAGAAAATAGAAATTAAATGGAGTCTTTAAACTTAAATAGAGAATCTTACTGATAAGTGATCATTGCAGTTTCCATGACACAAACACCCCGTGTTCCCTTGCAAGAATGCCCATAATTAATTTAAATTTTGCTAGTTTTCAGTCAGGTAATTTTCAGACATTTACTTGTGAAGGCACTCGAGCTCCAGTTTGACTGTGGGTACATATTTCTGGGTGTTTTTACCATGAAAGAACAGCGTTCATGCATCTCTGTGGAACATTCCATGAACTGGGAGAGCTGTGGTAGTGTGGTAGCTGTTAGTGTTTGTGAACCAGCCTCCAGAGGGGGATGCAGATGTTCTGCCACTAATCAGTGCATTGTAAGAGTTAATTACTGAGGGAGCTGTTGCTTGTGAACAGTCAATACAGCCATGCTTTCATCCATAGGGTCAGCAGTGTGCTTTCTTTGAATTTATCTAACTTGGTATATGGCAAAACACTTAGGGGCCTGCAGATGAAGCTATTAATTGCATTCAAAAACTGCCCATAATTAGGTTTGGAGTGTAACTGTAATCTCTGGGATCAGCAGTTCAAGTGGCAGGAGGGTGAAACCTTTTCTGACCCTGCTGGACATGTGTGTGTCACATCCTGATTGCAGAGAGGAGTGAACTCTGGAGGTTGGAGAGTGGGAATGAGCTGCTGTTTAACTCCAGCTCACTGAAATGGTGCAGTTTTGTTCCTGTGGAATTGTTTGGCTTTCCCCTGAAACCACAGAACTGGCTCCAGAGCTGAGTGGGGTGTTAAACTTCACTGGCACTGGCGAGGGAGCAGCAGAATGAAGTTTCTCCTCAGAAGTACATGGCATCAATTTGAACTGGTGCTGCTTTGTGGATGTGAGCCCCTCTCTGAAAGGGGGCACTCCCTGTAGCTGCTGGTGGTATAGAAATGGAGGAGATGGGACAATGACTTGATCTGATTCACACTCCTGCAAATTAAAAATGGCCACAGCCCATTGTTCTGAAACCACTCATTACATCTGCGGGGTTTGAAAAGGAAACTCCATTCAGAGAAGCCTTTCTTTTTGCATGGAAATAGCTGACAGAGAATCTCTCTACGACCTGATCTATAAGACACACACATATATGTGTGTGTATATATATATATATATATATTTATATGACACATTGTACATACAAAATGCACCAGCACATGGGAGCTGCTCCCTGAATGCACACACACAATTTTTGTAAAAATAAGTGTATGCTGAATCTACACAAAAAGACACTGTGACCTAAGACTTTTTTTAAATCAAAAGGAGCATTTAAAAATGGCTTAACTTAAGCCATGTGTCACTTCAACCTAATTTGTGGGAAGCTGTTAAATAAGTCTTCCTGTCTCCCCCAAAACACCCCAAGGATCTGTTCTCTAATGTGCTGTTCTGCCATGGAATCTGTATAAACAAGTATAAATGTTTAAAAAGTAAAGAATACTAATCAAGAGATGGAAGACATGTGCTGCTTAATAAATCTTGCCTTCAATTTATTTGTCTAGTATTACAAAGGCAGAGGAGATATCAATTAATATAGGCAAAGAGGACCCATAATTTATAATTAACTGGCAAGTGGTTTGTAACAAACAGCAGCACTGAATCTAATAGCCAGTAGAAAAATAACTAGTGTTGATTTGTCCCTCGGCAAATTAATAGAGTGCTTATCAATGACAGGGTTACATAAAACTGCTAAATAAATAATCATCAGTGAGTTAGAGTGAAGCAGATCTTTAACAAGCTTAATCTGAACCTCTTGACATTGGTAGACTATGAAGAGATTAAATGCTAAGGAAGAGAAGATGCGCTGTGCCCGTCTGTGAGCGTGCTCAGGAGCTGTGAGGGATCGTGTGCCGGGCTAATGGGAAAGAAGGAAACATTTTTATTGCAGAATTACGTTGAGGAATGATTTTCATTATAATTAGACTGAAAATTATAAAAGGTATATCAAAGAAATGCTGAACTGGAATTAAGCAGATGAGAGTGGCACTGCATCTCTAAGCAATGGAAACACATCAGTGGAGTCGGCTTTGATATATTTTTGGCTCAAGGTTTTTTCTTGGTTTTATTACTCACCTTTGTCCACTTCTGGTTTCTGTGTCACTTTTGCTGATATTCCCTGGTAGATCCCTTAAATCATCCCAACAGCCACGCAGTGCACGTGATTTTCAGAATGTGTCTTATTTATGGGCCTGGAAATATACATATATTGGGTATAATTTCTAGACATGTTTTACTTTTATAAAGGCTCTTTGTGCAATAAGTCCATCTATGAAGGTCTCTCCAGTCCTTGCTTAATGACAATATGATGAGTTAGTTTTGTCTTGGGAAGCTCACAGTTCTCAGAAGACCCAGCTCAAGCCACCCTGGGGGATCCTGAAAGGCTTTGTGTCCAAGTGAAGATGTGCAGAAGCATTCCCACTGAGCAAGGTGAGAGCTGGGAGTGTTTTCCCTTGTGCTGGACCCACACGGGTTGGATGTGGAATGCAGATCCCAGAGGATCACCAGTAGGTCCTTTCAAGACTGCTGGTATTTAGTTACTGGCTGTGTGTCCTTTGCAGAATTTTGGGATTGAGGAGGAAAGGGCTGTCCTCTCTAAACCAGCTGTGGATTAGCCCATAGCAGGAATTCCCTGGGAACGAATCACTTGTATTTTTCCTTGAGGCCTCTCTCCTTTTTCTGGCTGTGAGGAGAACGATGTGTTATGGCTGCCATCTCTTTGGGACAGAGAGGGAATGTGCTAAAGCAAAGCTGAGTAACTTCAGAAAGCTTTGTTGGCACTGGCAGGAATTTGATGTGGAGCAGGATCTGACCTGTGGCAAAGAGCTGCGAGTGCTTCTCCTTTCTTGTGCAGGAGAGCAGAGCTGCCCTGGCACAGCTGGGCCACGGCTGGTGAAGAGCATCTTGTGGGAGCTCGTCCCTTCCCATCCATCCCTTTGAGTCCTCCTCAGCCAGGAGGAGCAGAGGGGCTCCCGGGATGTCACTGCTCATCCCAGGAAATGTTTCAGCAGAGAGAACAGGCTGTCCAGGTACCCGAGGCAGGGAGCCTGATGAGCCCCAATTACCTGGTTGGTGTTATGAATGGGCACTGATTGTCTGGCTGCAGAGGGGGCATTCCTGGTGAGGAGACTAATTCCATCTTTTTCTGGCTCCCTGCTCAGGTGGGGATTTTTTTGAGGCAGGTGGTGTTAGCTCGGATTACACTGGAGATTTTCCCAGACCTCTCTATCATAGAACACTATTAGCAAGAGAAATGTTGTCTTTACATCCAGCTTCTCCTTCGCCCCTCCTCTGGACTCTTCTTCCTAAAAAGTTTGGGAAAGAGAATTTTTAGGACCCACTCAAAACACAGTGAAATATTTCCTAGTGGATGGCAGTGGAAAGTGCAGTAATGGGAGAGGAACCTCATACTGATAATGCTTCACTAGTTTATTTTTATGTTTGTTGCTTTCCAATTTTTATTCTGAGACTGAATCACCACTTAAAAAGAGCAGAGTAGAGCCTCAATTTTATCTCCTCTTTTTTTTTCTTAAACTAAGCCTTTCTCTGGTGGAGCAATGCTGTCTAGTACCCTGCTGCAATGATTGATCAATATTGCTCAATATATCAATGGGGTTTTGGGGGGCTTTGGGTTTGTTTTGGTGGGTTTTTTTTAATAAAGAGAATGTGGGAGGTTCACACATCGCTGTCACCACGTTGGCAGGATCGCCATGTCTAAGGTGCTATCAGGGAGGTTACAGGGCATTCATCAAAATCAAGCTGATGCAAGCATGAATACTCCCAAGAATGAGACCTTTTGTACTGAAAAAAAACCGCTGAAGGCTGAAAAGGGGCTAATTTATTTAAATTATCTGTATACATGTCAAGCCCCATAGTTTCCAGAGGAAGCTGACAATCTTAAAGAAAGCTTTTTCTTAAATTTAACAACAAAAACCTAACGGGGGAAGTTATACCAGAAGGGCTGAGCAACTGAGATGATAATCATCTGTAGTGATGCAGATGAACAAAAATACAGTTTTCTGCTATTAAGCTTTTAAATGTCAGTAAATGGCAGTTTAGTAGATCATTTGCTAATAATGATTACATTTCTCATTAAAATGTTTCCTTCATTATTCTTCAGGTAGAAATGTGTAATTCAACGATTGTTACATCAATTATACTTAAAAAGCTCATTAAAATACTGAAATATTATCTCTCGTAGCCAGAGTACTTTAAGAGTACTGTACTAATTACAAATGGAATAAACTCTTGTAATATCACCATTTGAATTGATGCCTTATAAATTCTTAATGCAAAGCTAACATATAAAGTGTAAATCAAATATATAGATCCAATAAAACAAAACCTTTTTAATCTTGTTTTACCTTCAAAAGGATTCTGATTATTGTAATTAAATAATGCATGATATAATAAAGACCTAGAATGTGTGATTATTTCATTGGCAATTGAATATTGGTGCTTTTTTATTTATGCAAGCAATTTATCACAGACAATATGCATCAAGCATTAAAATATTGATACAATTATACCTATCCTGCTGAACCAATAAAAAAACCTGTGACATGGCTCTCTGCTGATGATACAAGGATGGTTTGAAATCCTTGTTAAATTTTAATATTCTGATGTGCTGGGTTATGCTAATTCTGGTGTGGAATAATATCTCCTGTTATTTCCTGTTCTGCCTTTTATTTCTGTGAGATTACAAATCCGGCTTCACTGAGCATGGCAGGCTCTGCTGGTCACTCCTAGGAAGGAACATGAAAAGACAGCTTTGAATTTCACTTTTCAGAGTTGTGATTTTGCTATGAATGCAGCTGTACAATATTAATTTTGCTGCTGTATCCTGTTATTCTTTCCCAGACTTTTGCAAAGGCTTCTGGCCCGAGTCAGGAATAACTCACTAGTAATCGGTGGATTTACTAAGACTGGTTTCAAAGCAGATGCACTTTTAGCATTGTCCCAATTTCTTCAGGCTGACAGCAGTGGTGTCAAGAGAAAATATAAAAGGAACAATCAGCTCCTTTTGGTCGGAGCAGCAACTCTGCCAGGTCAGATGTAAATTGCGAAATTGGGCAACATTTCCATCTCTTTAATCTTAGACAACTGGTTTCTTTCTAAAGGAGCTAAAAAGCTGTGCTTAATAGGCTGGTAATTGTTTTGCCACTTTTATGCAGGTAAGTTGAGGTGCTGGGAATTACTTAAGGCTCTCTGAGCTCGTCTCCTGTCAGTCAGTTGAAGGGAAATGTGTATTTAACAGCCCACAAACAGCAGTGGGTGCCCACCCTCACCTGCCAGTTCAGCCAAGCCAACGCTCATGTAAAAAGGTGTATTTCCCCGAGTAGAATAACTCTGCAACAATTTGTGCAAGATTAACCTATCCCACATTCATAGACTCTAATTGATTTTTTGAGGTAACGTCTCAGATCCGTGAAAGATTTTTATAGGACAAAGACAACAAAGTGACCTAAACCAAATAGTTGAATCTGAAATGGCCCTTGAATATCACTGACCTTCCAAGTGAGGAAAGAAACCGTCAAACTCTTAATAAACAGCAAGAAAGATCAAAAAACACCAGCAAAACACAAGGGTTGTATAAACATGGGTGAAAGTCAGCCCTTTGCTGGGGGTCATCTTTGGAATTTCAGGGACCTCAGAGTGACTCTTCTGCTTCATGAAACTATAAAACCATAATTTACGTGTCTGATTCACCAAATTGATGAGCACAACCTGCAAAGTGTTGAACACTCAAGTCTCTTCATGCTCAATGAAGGAAGGGAGTATTTAGTGACTTGCAGGATGAGAAGTTCTGTTTTTCTGTAACTCACCATGAACTTAATGTGATTTTTTTTACTGTCTCATATATGAGAATTTTTCTTTTCTTTTTGTTAGATATACTTTCCAAAGTTAGATACTGCCTGATCATCACAAATGTCTCAGCTGTGTCATATTTATGAGCTCCTGTTTAGCTCAAATTAGAATCAAACTCTCAGAACAAATAGTCCAATGACCAAAGGCTGGTATTTCGAGGCATCTACTGAGTTCAGAGAAATACAACCAAAAAATGGGTAAAAGGCAAGTTTTACTACCTGCACTTTTGTAACTCTAAAATCGAAAGCTTGCATTGAATAAATAATGGGGGGAAAGGAGTTAGTTAATTAAGTAGTTTGCTTGTTAATTGATTTTAAAAAACGCAGTAATTTGTAGGCATGTGCTGGTGTTTGCTGTTCATTCCTCTTTTCCCAGCCTACAGCCAGGGACTGGGAAGGGACCACATAATCACAGTGCTGTCACATGTCTGACAGAGTCTGAGGACCTGGTGCTTCTCCCCACTTGCAATTTGCCAGCACTTTAAAGCCATTACTGCCCGTGCATATTTTGCCTGTATTTGTACATCCACAGGAGCAAAATGGTCCTGAGGAAAAAGCAGCCTAATTTTTAGGGGTATTTTCACACTTATATATATGTACCTTGTTTGAAATTCTTCAGCCCAGTGGTCTGGGTTGTCTCTTCCCCGTGGTTAATTGGGTGATGGTCGAGGGAAAGGACTCGGCAAACGCGCAGCTTTGAATCATTTGTTTTAAAGAAATAAAAATTCTCGGGGCTTATTAGCCCCGAAAAATATATTAATGGTTTACCTGCTCCAGCAGCAGTGCACAATATAGATACTTTTTCTCTATAAAAGTAGCTGATTTAGTCAGAAAGGTGACAGTTAAGAGTCGTTGCAGGAGAGATTTTTGCATCTTTGCAGAGTGACTTTTTTTGCGCAGTGCTTTCCCAGTGGCTGTCCATCACCGTTGTTATGTATGCAGGCTGAGTGAGCCCGCGGGGGATCCTAGTTATTTACACTCTTTTTCAAGCTTCGAAGCTGTTATAATCATTCGCTGTCAACTTTGTGCTGACACTGAATTTTACTTTGTGTTTTTTATGCTCGGTTTGGGTCTAAAATACTGGCATCCATACCCTCCACTGTAATTCTATGGGTGACTGGGCTGACCAGCAATATACAGTATTACTAACAGAGCTTTGGAAACCTGCTGCATATGGAGATTTCGAGATTTGTTGATTGTGGACAGTAAACAAAGTCCCCAGGCTTTGTGCTTTTATCCTAGTGGTGGCCCTCAGGAATAAACTGTGTAGCGTTTCATCTCATTGCATTTTCATCTTTACAAAAATGTAAATATTATTTTCCTTTCCTACAAAGCTGCAAAGTTAGAGCAGGAAAACTTTTTCATTGCATATTTTTTTTATTATTTTTTATTTCCATACTCCCTTGTTTTTCTCCGGGCCTGTGTTTTAAGGAATGCATATTTTCCTGTGATCACCATATGTTTAGCAGGACGCTGCAGGGAGGAGTGGGGCTGGTAATGGGCTAATACCTTGGATCCAAATGGAAATAATGCCTCCTGCGAAACTTTGGGAATATATTACCCTGGGAAGAGCGTGCATTGACAAATATATAGGGGGTTTTACAGCCTTTTAGGTTTAGAAAGGTAAATTTGCGTGGCTGTGCCTACACGTCTGCGGCCTGCAATGCAGGGAATGAACAGACTTTGACATGTGCACTAAACCTTTCCCTTCACCTCAGATGGCATCACACGGGCTGATTCCTGCACGTTGGAAGTGTGGGATTTTCCTGCCCTAGTTCCCAGCTCCCACATAAAATTCCAGGTGCTCGGGGGGCCGAAGGGAGCGATGGCACGGAGCGATCCGACCCCGCTCGGAACTGGACTTGAAATAAAACTGGTCAAGGAGCTTGTGTGCTTGGTCAATGTAATAAAGTAGACAAATAATTACTGAGCAAATCAAACACACTTACACTTCAGATGATTTTGAAATATTATCTATAATCGGGCACTTCTGTGCTAGGAGGAAAGGTTAATAAAGTAATTTAAAAAAGATTGTGTGGAGTATTACAGAAACAGAAGAGGACTGGTGATCATAATTGTTAATCTCCTGAAACACCAGTCCTCTACTGCACAAGGCATATATTTTAGTACAACTCCTTATTGTTCATCCCACTTACTATGATATTATACTGCTTAATTACCTTTTGTAAGAAATCTTACTTTACCTTTTTTTTTTCTTTAATAACAAATAATGCTGATGGAAATATTTCAGAAGAAAAGCTTATTTAAAGTCCTACCTGCTAAGGCTTGAGATTAAAACAGTTACAGTGGATTAGATATTTGGAGGCTGAATGACTGCAGGAGCTGTGTTGTGAAATACCACAGTAAAGTGGATAAATATGTCCTTCATGACCCTGTTTTAGCCCTGTTGTGTGTGGATGGAGTATTCCTAGCATGGAATTCAAGGAAGGCTGAGCTCTTGAGGTAGTGTGGCTGCTGGTTGTGGTAGCATGGAGCTAAGAACGTGGATATTATGGGAAATATTTGTAACAGTGAATTTATTGTGAATCTCTTACCATGCTTTGGATTGAAAAAAGTTGACTCCAAGCACACGAGACTTTGTGAGGGAAACACTCACCTGTTTTTCACCTCCAGGGGACATAATCCTGAGGATATTTTAACAAATAATTTCCTCTAAAGTGTAATTTTGGCCTGTAGTGACTAGTGTTGAATAAGAACATGGCTGTTCCTCTCATCCTTTTAAAAATCTTCACCTGAGTGATTTGGTTCTGGTCAAAGTAGACTTTTTTTTGTCACTTGTAACACCAACTGAGTTTGTTTTTTGGCTTTTTCACCTGCACAAGTCTACATTAAAATTGGAGTTTTCCTGTGACCTTTTGTAGATATGAGCTATCCAGGTGGGGAAGGAAACTGGATAACATCTATATGGGATTTGCATAATTAAGGCCAGAGCAGGGAACAATGTGACTCTTTTTTTCTGCAGATGAGGATCCAGAATTTCCCACTCTGAATATCTGAGGTACAATAGACTGAACAGGTTAGAAAAGTAATATAGTCATAGTAATTACCTTCATCTGGCAAAATATTTCAGTCAGCAATGACTAGCAATAAAGTAAAATGATCACCTCTAGTATATCTATTACAAAAACAATTCTCTAAAATAAGAACAGCTTAGAATATCCACTTGAATATAAAGCATCATGGAGTTACACATGGCTTTCCTTTTTCCATGGGCTGTGGTGCTCTCAAAACAACTGACTTGCAATGCAAGACCTGGTTCCAGACCAAGGGGGAAAAATTACTGCAATTAACATGTAGAAATGAAGGGAATATACTATCCATCACACTGCTCTGCAAATAAAATCTTAATTTTTTTTGGCTTCTAGGTTTTATACAAATCACTTATATCCTCCTTAAAAGAGATCTTTTTTTTTTTTAATATAAATATAGTGAATGCGAAACACCATTAATCCAGTAGTAATATCATCTGATAGTAGTTAATCCCTTCTTAGGGATGGCTTTGCCTGGTCCTTTGGAATATAGAAATGTGCTTTCACTGTTAGGCATTTTGTTTAAGCATCAATCAGTTCTTAATGCTTAATTGTCTTCTTTCCCCCCCCTCCCCACCCCTCTCCTATAAAAGACCACCAAGGAAAATGAATACTGTCTTCAAAGGTATTTCCTTGGGAGTCTTATTACATTCTTTAGCCAGTTATTTTGTATTCTGAGGTCATGGATCAAGGGCAGTGCCATGCCTGTGGTTTGGACTGGGCTATCTGCTGTGACAGGATGATGCAGACGTACCAGGAGATCCTAATCTGTCAGGGGAAGTCTATTAAGTTCAAGCCCCTGAGCTGTCTCAGCCAAATCAGTGATACCAAACTTACATTTGTTTTTGTGGTGACCATTCATTTTGGTCAAATGAAGAAATTGCTACTGTAGGTTTTGTGGCTCCAGGGGTGAAATCTGTGAATGTCACGTATCTTTTGAGCCTCGCTGCTCCTCGCTCTCAAACATTATTGAGGATGCTCTTGGTAGGAAAAAAAAAAAGGAAAAACTCAGCCATTTTTATTGCAGCTGTTTATAAGTCACCTTGATCATAAAAAGTTGGGGAAAAGAAGCATTAGCTTTTATAGGAATAATTCTTTTTGTGAATAATAGATAAGGTTGAGGGGGAAAAAAAAGAGAGAGACTTTGTGCAGAGACAACTGCATAGCAGGAAGAAACAGCAGTTTTGGAATTTATCTGGAAAGACTCATTGTGCTTTGGGATTGTGGTGACTTTAAGCACTGCTACAGGCTGTGGACCTTGGCCTTGTTCTGGAACCTGCCTGGTTTTGAGGTCCACTCAGCACAGGAGAGCAACAGAAGAAATGATTTCATATATTTTATTGGTCTAATGGATTTAGCTGCAATTTATTTGCACAGATTTATTTCTGTGTAAATATCCACCATTATCTATCAAGATGGTGAATGTGGAACTTCTTGTGCAGTTTTAGCCAGAGAATAAAAAAATAGGGCAGATTTGGGCCTTTTTGGTAAGATAAGAACCAATGGCTTATTTTGTATCCTTTTTTGACTCCAAGACGTTTCCTGTCTCTGTTTGATTTATGGTCTCTCCATCTCTTTTTTTCAAGTTCTGAGGTAAAATTCTGTCCCTGTTGAAGTTGGGGTTTGGATTTTGGCCACATACTTCAGTGGGATCACATTTCCATCCTGTGTCTGTGACACTTGGCTCATTTTTTTAATTTGTGCTGTTTTCCTTCTGGATGGGGCTGTTTAGGAAACCTCAATCGAGAGCATTGTGTGAAGTGTGGAAGAGGGAATGGAAATCTGGTGTTTATTAAACGTGAGTTTGATTAGGCAGAGCTGCACCCCGGCTTTATTAGCTCTGTTCTCCTACTGTTTTGTTCAAATTCTCCCCATGTGAGGCTCTTATTTAGAAGTTTATGTGACTTTCCACTCCTCATTCCTTCTGCCCCTGCTCCTGTTTTCTCCTCCTCCCTCTTTGCCAGCTACTACACTTAGGGCAGCTAATTCTTCAGGAGAGGCTGTTTCCTCAGGAATGTGGAACAGCATTCAAAGTCCTGGGCTAATTCACCAGTTCCACAACCAGCAAGAACATCTGGATGCAAAATGTGTGAATGGAAAGCTCCTGCAAGAGGGATTAGGGAACAGATATAGAATGGAAAAATTCCCAACTCAGTCATTTTCAAAATGTGGGCCATGTTTAAACTAATGGGTTTTGTGCTCACTAGGAAATTAATCTAATGAATGCATTTGCTTTATCATGGGAAGATAAATATTATTTTAAATAATGTTTATTATTTTAAATATTTTTATAACAAATTATTTGAAAATGTAACACAGACATTCAGAAATCGCTTCTTTTTTACTTGCCTTTATATAAAAGGGTATAAGGTGTGTCAATTCTAGGTCTCCCAAAATGAATCAGACTGTGACAGATAAGAATTAGTGTATGTTTTCTATGAAAGAAAACAAAGCAAAAATGTAGTTAGATTCATTTCCTTCCAAAAAAAAGTAATATTGTAAGGTAAAAAAAAAAAGATTTGTTAATTATAGAAATTGCTGAGATGTTTTTTAAAAGGGCATTTAATTTAAAAGGTAACCTTATAAAACTTTATTTATGTGACTCTTCCTTTCTTCTCATCAGTAGCTTAGTTGGAAACACAGTTTTTAAGACTAGTGATGGGCAATGCCAGACCCAACAGTGTGAAGTTCCCAAACATGTTGGTCCATCAGTATTTGCTGTGCTCTGGGTTGTACTTTTGGAACCACATGCAGCTCAAAAGGACATTTAAAGCCACCTGCTGCAACCTTAAAAATACACTTGTGAATGGCTGAGAGCTCCTGTCTGCACTCAGACACGGCCTCCTCTGGGTCCTGAGCAGGCACAGAAGCAAAAGGAGATTATTTGTTGCTCTGTGGGCTGATATGTATTAGGTGGAGTTGGTGATGGGTCATCCTCAGCCCACAGTGTTTATAATAGAGAGACATCAGGTGTCCTGAGGATTCTGCTGTCCCAGGGAGTGTGGTGGTGTGTGGCAGGAGGAACTGGAGAACACAACGCTCAGCAAAGTGAAAACACAGGAGATCAAACCTGCAGCAACGTTCATGTTACTGTCTTTGGCTTTGGAAGAACTGAGCTCTGCTCAAAACTGAAACGGTGAAAACCAAAGCTGGTGAGAAATCCCTGCTATGACATGTAAAGGTGCTCCAGCAAACTGCTTCTGGCCCCCCCAAAAATAGAAAAAAGGCAAGAAACTGGCAAAAAAAATCTAATACTGGGCCCATTCCTCATCTTTTGTCTTTCCAGTCACTTGAATATGGTGGTTAATCGTTCATGTGTGTCCTGAAACCAAAGTTGCTGATTTTCTGCTTTGGACTCTACTTAGAGGGAACTGAGGGATGCTGTAACCCTGATTAGCTGATACCCCACAGTGAAGGAGGATCTTGTTCCTGTGGAGGTGCTGTGGGTACTTTGTGTACCCCTTAGAGCCCCCAGGAGAGTCCTCACACCCCGTTCATGGGTGAGCACCCAAAATAAGTTCACAAGGCTGTTTGCTGCCAGCCAGAATACCCTGTGATATCACTTGAGCATATTGAAAAAGATTGTTTGTTTTAAAAGCCCCTCTGTACGTGCACCAAACTGATCTGAATAATTTTAAACGTGCAGCAATATATGATATTGTCGCTCGTGGCAGTGGAACAACTAATCTGCTTGATGCACTGATACTAAATGTGCTTCAGAGGGTGTGTGTCACTCACACGGGGTGTGTGAGAGAGCTCTTCAATCAGCTTTTAGTTATTTCAAGTCAGTATTTTCCCTCAGAATCCCCCCAGCTAAAAAAAATGAAATGAAAAGCCAAGCATCACCCTTGCATTTCAAATATGAACTGGAAACAAACCCAATTTACAATTCAGTAGATGAAAATTGTTCCCTTCTGCCATAATTCAATTCACGTTTGGTTTATTTGAGAATTCATGTATTATAACCCTTCTTGCTCACACTTCTGAGTACCTTGGTTTGTTGCAGCCACTGAGGCTGAGTTTTCTATTTTTTTCTTTCCTTTTTCTTTTTTTATTGCTGTTATTTTTATTTTTTCTGGGTTTACGCTGCAAGTGGAGGCCTCCCCCTCCCGACAGGACCTTCCACCTGAGGGCAGCACAGCCATCAGCTCTGACTAACTCAGAGTCAATCTTTGTGTCCCACTCCGGCTTCCTCGCAGCTCCAGCTCAGGTTTTGTTTTAATCCCCCCCTCACATTGTTTGCAATAATGAGATATGATCACTCTAACTTTTCAAACCTTTCCACTTCGTTTTACTGGGAGCTGCATCCCTTTGCGTTGCAACGCAGAGAAATCACCTCTGTTGTTCCCTTTGCCGTGAGAGCTCATGACACCTTTCTTTGTCTTACCTTGATGTATTAATGTAGGAGTAGCACACGCAGAATGAGGTGCCGGGAGGGTCTGGGTGTCAGCATTAAAACACACACTTTTAGCTTCATGCAAAATGAAACCGAACCTTTTTTCTTCTGTTCTGAGGTTTCTCCTCTGAAACCGGACGCTGTCGGTGCCCGAGGTCACACCTTTCAGCAGGTAAAATGTGTCGTTAGGGAAGGGATGTATGGCAGGGATGCTGACAACAATTAGCACATGCTACTCATTAACAAACGGAGTTTACAACTGCGCTGGAATGGCAGGCTGCCATCAGCCTGGTAGTTACGGGGCACTTTAATTTCTAACGAATGTGAGCACTGGATTAGCAACAATATTCAACAAAATGCTGCCTGCATTCTCTTATGGCTTTCATTACCAAATTGAAAATCTGTGTAGATTTCTGAAAATTACTTTTAAATGTAGCCAATCTCCTCGACTGCAAGGCTTGATTTGCTGGTGAGGGAGTCCTGCTGTGAGATTTTAATGAAAGATCATAGTGCCCCTCCAAGACCGTCAAAGAGCTATGGGCCCTAAAAGACCTGAAATAATCTGTTTTACTTTTAATGGCAGCCATTTTATATTCATTAAGATCAAAATGCAGTTTTGCAGGCAAATTGCAAAGCTGTTCCACTCACAGCTTGAGAACCTGGAGGCCCTACAGCTTTTTATCTTGTTCATAAGCAAATATGCAGTTAATATCTTTTAATATGCTTTGATGCTTGGTACCTTATGGGTACATTGTACTGGAGGTTAGAGAACTGCATGTTTCTTTGGCAGTGCTAGCAACGAACTAAAGCACCAGTCCTTTTATTTCCATAATGGCAGAAGAAATGAGTCTTTTTTTTTTCCCTCCTTTTTTTTCTTCTTCTTTTTTTTTTTTTTTTAATATGAGCTCCGCTCAAATAAATTGTAAAGCACCGTGTAGTATATGTTCAGGGTCTCATAGAAGGCACATTTTTTTCTCTACATTCCATCTGTTGGTGGTTCTTATTATTTAAATTTATACGGCCACATTATTTAAATGTAAACAGCCAAATAAGATAGGATCAAATCATTGGCATCTGGGAACTGTGCTCTTATCCTCTTTGATTGTGAGGTTGTGTGCATTAATAATGGAGTTCTAAAGACTGTGATTCCACCTGATATACTGTATGACCTTAACAGTTGTGATTTTATCAGGGTTTCACTGTATGAGAAAATGAAGGTATTTTGCAGCTCATTTCTGGCAGGGTTAGTTTGCATTATCTCGTGTCCGGAGTAGTTCTGATTTGTGTGTGTGTGTATTTTAAACATATTTTTTTGTCCTTGATTGCTGTGTTACAAACCACATTCCCTCAGATTGTTTTCAGCCAGTGAACTCTCCTTTGGCGCTGTGTTGGTTTAATTGTGTGCTCAGGGTGGCCCGGTGTCATCTCTTTGTGAGTTGTGTAAAACTTATCACCAGCGAGCACAATCCTGCTCTGAAGCTGCTGCCAGATTCCAGGAGTGCCAAAAGCCCGTCGTTGAGAACGGGGCGGTGGGAAAGGTACTTACATAAACATCCTCTCTTAAGGATGGAAACACGCAGAAGTCTGTAGTAAGCATTTTCTAAATCTTACCTATACGGGAGAACTGAACTTTTCCTCTCTCTTTTCTGTTGTTATCCAGTAGAAGGTGCAAGAGTGTCATGCCCCGTTTTCCTCTCCCAGCCAAGAAGATCCACCAAAGATCATAGAAAGAAAATTTTCAGGACTGGTTGATTTAAGAAAGCAGCATCAGCCTCTTTATGTGGAGCTAATTCCAACTTGTGCTGTTTAAAAAAAACAACCCCAGAAAGGTGCATTAAGAGCTCCATGGAGGGCAGGCTCTCTGTCCCGGTGCCCTCCCAGCTCCTGCCCCACGGGCGTGTTCCAATATTGTATGACATGTTTACAAGTTCGAACATCTTACTTTGTGCAACTGCCGAGCTTCCTCGCAGCGCTAGAGAACTTCCAGCTTTGTGCGTCTGGCAGAGATGAGGGAATTTGATAACCTTCTCTCTTTGGGTCTTAGGGCGAGCTGAATGCGTCTGGCCTGCCAAGGCACAATTTAATGGGCTTCTGAAAACACTCAAAAGGCAGACAGAAATGTGTGGATGGGCAGGCAGCCAGGGTGACCTGGGGGATGGGGCCGGGCTGATTTTAAGCAGGGTAAGGTCGTGAAGGAATGTTT
>NW_020897753.1:5217278-5257278 GCF_003984885.1 Neopelma chrysocephalum | reverse complement strand
TGAGGAGTATTATGAAAAATGTGGAGGGGTGGAGTCAGCCTTGTAGGGGAATTTTGAAAGAATTCCGAATTGGCAGCAAATAAAGCACCCAGGAGCTGTCAGACCTGTGGACTGGATCCACCATCCAGTAGGTTTCATCCCAGAGAGTGAAGGAACAGTGGCCCTAGGATTTGCAGAGATTGTTGTGGTGTGTGTGAGACACGTTGTGTGAAGGGGAAGAATTCGTGCCCCTTTGCCAGCGCTGGCTCTCTTTGTTCACAGTTGCGCTCAGCCCTTAAATATTTGTGTTGACCTGGTGGCAAGTGAAGATGTGTAGAGAAAGGAGTTCAAACTGTTGACCTGCTAACACCGGCTTTTGCAACTTGACTCCGGTTGTTTAAGATCTGTGATCTGTAGTTGAGCCATTCTCTCCCCATTGAGGAGGAATGAAAGGTGTGCGATTTCTATATAGAAATACCTTGTTTTCAACCCAGGTTGGGATGATGGTTTAAATACTGATATTACTGTAGGCACTGGTGTTAGGGAACGTCTGAAGTGCACTGATATTAGAGATCCTGATTTAATATTTAAGATCCTGATTCACACAGGAAAGAGTTCCTGATTTTTGTGTGATTTGGTGGAAAAACTGGAATAAGAGCGAAAGTTTCCACATAAACCAGAATATGTGTGGGTACTCAAGGAAGTCCCTGTTGTTGTGGCCAGCACTCTCAGGAACTGGTGTACCAAAATATACAGCACCTGTATATTTTTACACTCCTTGGGTTGACATATAAATTTATGTACATATGTATTTTTCATCAGAAGTTTAGAGCTGACAGTATGATGTGTGAGTTGTCAAGGTGTTCAAGAGTTTTTTGACGTGAATCCCAAAGAAAGCTGGGATACATACCCTCATCTTCTTCCTCTCCCCTTCGCTCTCACAGGTTTCCCCTCACAACTCTCTGCTGGGCGACATTTTGTCTGTTCTGAGGTGAGGGACTGGGGGGAACCCCAGGCTGGGATGGCTGGAGCTGGCTGGAAGCAGCAGCAGGCTCTGGAAGCCCCTCACAATCCCCCCCCATGTTTCCTCATAGCCTGGGGAAAACCTTTCACAGCCCCCATCTCCACTCACAGCCCCCTCACAGCCTGGGGGCAGCCCCTGGAAGACCTTCCTGACCCAGGGCAGCCCCTCACAGCCCAGGGCAGCCCCTCACGACCCAGGGCAGCCCCTCACAACCCCCTCATCTTCACTGACAGCCTGGAGGCAACTCCTGGAAGCCACTCACAGCCCCCATGTCCCCTCACAGCCCCCCCATCTCCCCTAATGACCTGGGATAGCCCCTCACAGCCCCTCACAACCCAGGGCAGCCCCTCACAGTCCCTCACAGCCCGGGGGCAGCCCCTGGAAGCCCCTCACAGCACCGTCGGCACCTGGGCACCCACAGCCGGCTCAAGGCAGCGTCTAGGAAGGAGGGTGAAAATAAAGATGACAGAAGGCGAATAAAAGAGAAGTGTAAGGAAAAGGAGAGGCAGTAACAGGTAAATGAGCGATAAAGCTCAGGGTGTGAAGGCAGAGAAGGGCACCGAGCCTTTAGTGCAGGGTGGGAACTGGGATTCCTGGGAGTCAGTGTGTGGGAAAATGGTGGGACTGCCCCAGGCAGCTGGGCTGACACTTAGAGGTGAGAAAAAGGGTTTTGGTAGAGGAGGGTGAAGGAAGCTGGGATCCCAGGGGAGGAGGAGAAGCCGCTGGGGAGGGAGGGAAGGCAGTGGAAGATGGAGGCAACAATGAGTCCCCTCAGAGGAACCCTCACTGAGGGACAGCATCCCAGGGGAAGGCACGACCTGGGTAGTCAGCAAAGGGGGACAAACCAAGGCAGTCATTCTATGTCAGTTATAAAATGATGAAATTAGAGTGTGTTTTTAGTAGCCATAGTGACAGGGTATGTTTTTCTGGTGTTGCCAGCATGAGCGAGGGGGGGTTTGGCCATAACGTGTGAGGAAAATACATGTGTGAATCCCTGAAGTACCCTAAGGAACTCTGAATTGCTCTAAGGACAAGAAGCAGTGCTGGACAGGTAAGTTTCTGCACACAGTTAATTGCTTTTTGGGGCTCAGAGAAAAACAGTTTGGACAGAACTTGTAAACACTGAGCTTCATTTACCTTTAGTTGTAAGGATTACGTGAAAAATATCCTCATGAACAACAGATTTATCTTCGGTCATCTCAGTTTGTACATACCATCATACAGCAAGTAAACTAAAACACTTACCTCTAAGTATGTAGTAGCCAGTCAGACTGAATTTCCTTCAGTGCTAAATTTCCTTCAGTGCTGGATACCATAAATTTTGCACATGTGTGATAGATATTTGGCTCCATCTCTAATATCTTTAAAGAATAAAAACATTTTAATTACTCAAATTGTTAATTAATATGTGATTCACGCCACTATAACAAGATATATCAGCAACACTCCTAGAATCAATCAAGTGAAGGTTACTGTTTTATTTAGGAGCAAATTGAAGATGCTGTGTTTTAATTAAAATTTTTGTGTTATATCTAAAATATCTACATTGCTTTTATCACTCTATAGTTCTATTTTTAATATTCCAATTTATTTAATCATGTGAATTCATTTTAATCTAAAATTGTCATTGAAGTTAAGCAACTATAGGGAAGGAAAGTTTACAGCTGCTATTAGCTGAAGTTTCAGGAATGGGCAGCAATCACATAAGAGAATAAACTATTAAAATATATTATCTTTTCATTTAAAATCAGAATAGAAAGACCTGAGTTTTCAGAGTTACTTGGGTGGAAGTATATGTAAAATAGGACTGAGAGAAGTGAAATAAAGCAGAAGAGAGGCAAAATATAATAAATTAGTGTATATTCAGGGTCTTGCTCAAACCAATTCGAATGAAGTCTGTATGTGAGAAGGCTGTGAGTGAGTTTTTGGTGCATGTTTTTGTTCCACTGTGGTACTGCTTGTGGCATCAAACAGCAGGATTGAGGATGGACAGAGAATGGGAAAGACAGTGGATGGAAGAATGAACACACACAGGGAGATGGAGTAAGTCTGGGGCAGAAGAAATTTACATGGAAACGTAGGGAATGTGACAAATGTTTGTGTATTTTCCTTGTTTGTTTATTTTTCATGTTTGTTTTGGTAATTCAGAAGCAGTTCCGGTGAATTTTTCCACCTTTATTGTTGTACCTTTCCTCCTTCTGCTCCTTCTGCGTATTTCTTCCTTGTACCTTTGCTTTCTGTCCTCTTTCCTCCTTGGAGATGAGCACAGACTTCCAGGGTAAATTTATGTTATTTTATTCACAACTTCTCTATAAATTACTGTCTCTCTAGTTGCAAAGGTTCCTGTCTACACATGTGCACAAACTTCAGTGTAAAAACACTGTTAAAACAGTTAAAAACACTGTTACAGGAGCTGCTACAGTGTTGTTAAAATGCACAATAGTTGCTACAATATTGCAAATCACCGCACTGAAATACCTAATTTGGTAACATAAAGAAATAATTGGGTTTTACAGTCCTTGAGTTCAGTGGTTAAACCTGGCATGTTGCCTCATACCACGGCAAAAAGCTCTCTGCAGCAAAAATGTAGGAGTTCCCTTCCAGATTTTTGGTTTTAGGCTGAGAGATGGCAGTCAGATGTCCTAAAGCATGACATGGTTGGTGTTTAAACCTTTATATATCTTAGAAACTGCCCCTGCTGGAGTTGTTCTCCAGAATTCCATTCTTCTTGTGAGTTTGGGGGAGAAAACTTCCTCTATAGATCTGTGCTCGACCACAGGGATTCTATCCTGCATCCCACCAAAGGAAGCAACTGGATGCTGTTAGATCTCAGTTTGGGGTCTGACCTGTAGGTAATGGATGTTCACACCATGTCCATTCCATAGTCTTGGTGCTTTCTGTCCCTGAAACAGCAGCAACTCAGTCAGTATTTTGCAAATTTCTCCTGAAAATACAGAGTACTTTTGCAGATCGTGGTCTTTCAGGTCCAATTCAGCCTGTGAAATTTGCGGGGAATATTTTGTATGAAGGTGGCTTTGAAGCAAAGGCCCAGTTCTGGACATCTTTCCTGAAAATTTGCACTTGAACTGCATTGTTGGCCACTGTATGGGAATTAAGGATGGCTAGTGCCCAACCCTAGGACTTCTGGAAGTTTTAAGGAAAACCATTTAAAAACCCCCTGACCAAACAATTCTTTCCTGTAAAAATGTAGCTTTTTACCTGTAGCTAATATGTCAATACAGAATATGTATTTTTAAAATGTAGCTTGATTTATTGATCGAGTTTTTGCAGGAATACTCTGTTTTGCCCCTCAGTGCTGTGAAAGACTGAAGTGTTGACCATCCCCACACACCCCTGAGGTGCCCAAAGCTCATCCAAAGCTCGGTGTCACCTGAGAGAAGCAGGGATGACTTCCCTGCAGGAGTCACTCCAACTTGTGCCATGGACTTTGCAGATCCAGCATTTCACCCCAGCAGTCTGCCTGCCTAGTGATTTTCAGTATTGATGTTCTGGGACAAAACTTATACTTCCTTTTAATAGAAACATGCTGCTTCCAGGGATGGACATGACCCAGCAGTTTAAGTGGCTTGGCTGTATCAATTTACTCAAGAAAAAGAAACTTTAAAAAGGCAGTCTCGTGTTTGAGTGCCTCAGCTGAAAGCTCGTCACATCTCCTTGCTTCATTCTGCAGTTCTTTCTGAGTTATGTACGAGGGAGATGATCTGTAATAAATAAAGGACAAAGAATCCCACGTTTGTTTAGTGAACCTGAGAATTTCCAAGGTAAAAGTTACAAATATTTATTTGGAAAAGCCACGTGGGAAGGAAGGGTTTGCTGAGGAGCGGTTTTGGTACAGCCAAAGCACAAGTCACACCTACAGGTATCTGCTGAACTCAAAGGAGTGCCAGAAAACCTCTTCTTGCTTCAGCACAGCATGAGGGAGGGAGAGACAAGAACACCAAATCTAAACAACTTTAATTATATTGTGTGATAGTGTCATGTTAATCTGTTGGGTTTTTCGTTGTTTTGGGTTTTTTTTAAGCTTCCAAGTGGCAAATGAAAACCAGTTACAAGATCTGTCAAAATCTCTCTGAACTTGTAACTTTAGTAGGAAGTAATTTATTCATTTATTGAGATAAAGAGGAAATTTTCAAAATGCAACCCTTTTTCGTTCTTAAAATTAAATTATGTGATCACTGGGAAGTTGCTCTGTATGTCTAGGGAAGGAAAGCTGTGGTCAAGCAAGCAAACTGTGTTCCTGGTTGCTCCAGTCTTCTCTTTATGGATTCATTTCCTCTCTGCTGTGCTTTCCCAAACAAAAAAATATGTTAAGTTTTGTAAAATTCATGTGGTTTAGGCGTAGTCTTACTGGAATTTATTTATTTCTAATTATTGTTAATGTCTTATTATTATTAATAAGAGTTCCTCCTGAATGCCTGGGGTAAGAGTATTATCAGGGTTATTTCTCCACAGTCAGTAGGAACTGGCAAAAGGCAGTTCAGGCTTTATACATGGGAATAGTTGCTCTCACAAGGGCTCTGTTTCTGGTGATTTTATATGGCTTGGCACGACTTGATTCCATACTTGGGCACTGTATGGGATAACCTGTCCCTCTCAGTCCCTCTGGTCACTGAAATGCATTTGAGTGAGATTCGCTTCTCTTACAAAATGCAAAAAATGAGTGCAGATGGGGGAGAGAAAGCCAAATATAACCATGCAGGTATTGTGCTTTCCAAAAGGGAGTAGTCAGAGATTTAGGTGCCTTTTATTTGTACATTTAAGTCTTATTTTCAAAGTCAGCAGAAGTTTCCACGGCTCAGCATCTTGGAAATCGAGGCATAATGTATAATTACATACAACATTCAACCTCAGTTAAATGCTCTGATGGCTCAGAGTGTGTATGTGGGCTGTGAAAGGAGACTGTGTGTGGAAGCTGTCTCAGTTAAAGGGCTTGAAATGCAGGGTTATATTTCAAGGAATTCTTAAAGACTATTATTTATTGAATTGTTTATTATGTGTATGCATTTTATTGAATTTCTGTGTAGAAGATATGGTACATATTTATTTTTTGGACAAGTGATTGAAGACCTTGGGCAGCCCCAACATTACTACTGACAAATGAATATATTCAGAAGTCCAGAAGTGGAGTCCAAAAGACTCTCAGACATTGTTTTTCTTGGATGGATGTTAAAAACCTTTAAGTTTTGAGAGGATTCCTATGAGAAGGCACCTTTAAACTGAGAAAGGTCAATTTGTTTGACAGCCAAGACAGGAGGTTTCAGAGGGGTTACTGTGATCCAAAACCTGAATTATGTATGTCAGTCCTTAGGGTGTATCTGTTTAAATGGGACTGACTGGGGCTGGAAACCTGGTGGGACGGGGCTGTTCCTTTCCAAATGCAGGTAGGATATTACATTTAAAACCTGTGTTGGAACAGTGCTAAGGTTGCAGTTAAGTGCTCTGAAGGCAAGAAAAGCCACTGTGAAGGTCGGTGAAACCTTTGAGTGATTCACTGGACACGTTCAAATGTCTGCATCAGTAGAGGTGGGGACCCACTGATGGGTCACTGAAACGCCCCAAAGCAGGCTGAGTCTTCAGGGAGGGTTTTTGTTGCCAAATGTGAGGCTCCATTGAAGAGGGGGAGCCTTTTTCTTTTTTCTGTTAGAGACAACAAAAGACAAAATTGTGATCCCACGACGGCTTCCCTGCCAAAATGTAAGTCGGTGTTTCAAGGCATAAAGGCAGCTGGGGTTGGGGAGGTTTATTTTTATTTTATTTGTAACATCAGTGTTTTCTCTTTAACATCATTTGAGAAATCAACCTACTGTTTTTGCTTGAACTTCACCAAACAATTAATTCTGGTCCAAATTATTAAAGTCTGGCAAAGTTTAAGCACCTGAAATGGAGGGTCCTGCAACACAAAGTGTTTGTTGAGCTGAGCTTGAACTATTGCACTGCTGTCAAACACACCTCACTTGTTCAACTGCAGGGACAGAGTTTGTGTGTGGATGTTACAGAACCTGTTCCACTTTGAGCTGTGTGTTTGCCCCCTTTCACGCTGACTTTACTCTTGGTTTCTACTCTCACTCTGATTAAGGAATTACTCTCTGACTGCTGGAATGCCAGTGATTGAAACCCTTAGTTAATTTTCACACTCTCCAGCATCCTTGGTCTGTTTTTATTTCAGCATTCAGATCACAGGAGACCATTTATAGGCTGTAGTAGCTTTCACACGGAGCTACAGCCAACTATTTTCCAAAGGTTTTGAACACTAGAAAGCAAGTCACCAAATTCATGAGCTCAATATTCTTCATCCATCAGTCACTAGAGAGGGGAAAAATCACATCCCTGAACCAAATAACTTCCTTATTTCCTTATTGACTGATTCTTTTGAAAGTGAACATCAGTGTTTTTATAAACTGATTTCTGCTTTTAAATGTCCGCATAATTTAATTCGTCTGTTTATTTTCATTGTGATAGTGTTTGCTGTGTGCAGGGCACTTCCAAAACTTACAGCAATATTGTCTGTCTGCCAAGGATCTGAGTAGGAGGAATCCATTGGAAAAAACAGGCAAAGAGCTTGATGAACAGAATGTAAAAGGTGTGCTTTTACTTGGAAATAAGTATTTGCTAAAATTAGCTGAGATCTTGACTTGTTTTCCAAGAGCTGCATATCTATAAGCAGGCATATCTTTGGTAGGTCAGTGAGAAAAGTAAGAAGCACAATGGATAGTTCAAAAGAGAAAATGTAAAATGCAGGCTCTAGTACTGCCCTGAGTAATTTTCTGCTTGATTTTAAACAAACTAACCCAGCCCGGAGCCTCCAAAAACCTGCTGTAAGATTTCCTTACATGGAGCACAATGAAATCTTAATGGCTCAGTACTTGTAGTTTCCTTTCATAATGCAGGAGACAACTGAAATAAAACCTTGACAAGAAATTATAACTCTGACTCGCCGTGATCACAGATTGTCTCTTGAAATGTTAAAACTCAGCTGATGTGTTAAATGATAGTTGTTATGAGGTGAACTCTGTGCAGTTCGAGTTCTCTCACCTCAGTCTGCATTATAAAGCTTTGCAAAGGTATTTTCTAGGAAAAATGAAAACTTCCATGTTAATAATAAAGCTCTCTCCTCATAATCTAATATTTTTGCTTAAATCCCTCCCCTTTTGACAATCTTCGGCCCAACATAACGATTTCATTTCTCATTCCTGTCACATGGAGAGCAAAGGCAGAGTCAGTTGTGAACTGCTATTGGTAATCAAAGTGGATAAGACTCTTTCACAGAATTTTTTCTTGGGTATTTAATCCTGTGCTGAGTGAGGGGGAGCACTGGAGGAGGGTTTCTTTTAGTATTTTTGCTCTCTCTCGATATCCTGAGGTCAGAATATTCCAGTTATAGCCTTTATGGTCATAAAAGACCCATGAACTTGGAACAGAAGGCTCTTGTGGGGGTTAGCACAGAAATATAAATGGCAAAAGCTAAAAGGGTTGATTGTCTTTGGTGGAAATATATGTACACTTTTTGGAACACTGGAGTGGAGGTAAAGACAAATGAACGTCCTTATGGTGTAATCACCAGGTTGAAAAATCAGGTGACTTTAGTTCTCAAACTCCCTGTTAGCACGGTGACTTTTTATGTTCTTTATATCTTCGTTGGTGGATGAGTCAATGTTTAAATGCTCATTTATCATTTACTATATAAAAGAAAAGCTATTATCTGAAACTCATTTTTACAGTTGCAGGCAAACTGAAATAATCATTTTCAAGGACCTAAAGCTGTTTCTTGAAGAATGTCATCATTTTCTTCTGATTTTACTTACCACTTACACTGGTATATGAGGTACCTGCAAGAGCTGTACCTTGCACAGCTTGGCTGCAGATATTTCCAGCCACCACACCTGTACAAACCGGGCTAAGGAAACTTAGTTCCAGCAAACTACATTCATCTTACAGACAGGACAAAGGAACTGCTTTAAAAGCACAGCTCACACTGAACATTGTGCTGCCCGCTCGGTAACAGGCCTTGCCATCAGCCCATGGAAAGGACTTGAGGAGTTTGGGGTCGAGTCCCTGCTCCCCCACAGAGTCATTCTGGCTTGTGCCCACCGAGAGGGGAGTCCCTGTGAGGTTGCTGTTCTCTGCTTTTCCTTTAATGCTTAGAATCTTTCTGGGTAAATGAGCTGTCTGTCTGAAGTGGTAGAGGAGTAGTCTTCATTTTGCATTATAATTCAATGACTATGCTAATAGATTGTGTTTAATATTAATTTTTGTGTGTGTCATCTTCTCCACTCTCAATACTCTTTATGTTCGTGGCTCGTGTATCTGCGTGCAGGAGTTTCTGTCCACTCGTGTTTCTCAAGACTCACGTTCTGAGATGTGCCAGCACAAAGAGTTTTGTGTTTCCTCTGGGAAAAGCACAACTTTGCACATCTAATTGGGATGTTCTGTCAGAACCAGTACGTCGCACTAGGGCTGTGCCTCCTCATATACTGGGCAAAACAGCAGTGCAGACAACACCATACATTCACTTTTGTTAGTTTAACCTCACATAAGTTCGTGTAATTCTATTCCCTCAGTACCCCCACACTTTGCCACCCCTTTGTGCCTCATTCTTTATCTCACCAAATGGCTGGATGAGGCAAATGAGGTGATTAGCTGAGGCATCCAAGTGGTGAGACCAACAGCAGTGTCTCTACAGGAAACGATAGAACTGGAACAGTTGTGAATCACTGGGGTTTTGCCGTTTGCTTGTAGTCCCAGGCTCAGTCTCTGACATAAACTCCCATTATGTACCTCTGTGTGTCCCCTTGCTGGTGAACAGACTCTCTCTCTCTCTCTTATTTGCTGGCAGAAAGGTGAGGTCCTGTATGCACAAGGCCTGCTCTCCCTTAATCCCACTTCAAATCCAGGTTGGAAACAAAACTATTATAGGTGTTCGTTTACAACAGCATCTAATGGTTAAAATCATCCTGTTAGGATGACACAGACATGATAAAAATAAGTTACATGTGATCTTTTAGACTCACCCATATCTGCTTGCACATCTTGTGATTTGTGAGCACCAGAAAAATGTCATTTACTTAAATGCTTGTACCTTCATTTTATAAAAATCCATAGGTACTTTTTACAATCAAATGTATTTTTTATGGTGTAATATTTTGAGGCTAATATGGTGAGAATTGAACTTTTATCTGCAATGTAATAGAAAGGGGGGAAAACGAGGATTTCTATGAGTTCTAGTTGGAGAATATTTAACTGTTAGCTCATGCAGTCAGTGTTGAGGCAAAACACATATTAGAACAAAGAGAATTTGTTCTAATTCTGAAATACACACCCATTTATTTGTTTTCACTTTTTCAGTTGTTCATCTTTGGATTTTTTTTTGTGTTAGTCTCCCGTGCTCAGAAGTCATCAATATTTGCACTATGGGGGAATATCGCAAGTAAAATGGCCACATGTTTTACTTGGGTAACTTTGCTGAGTGATCAGTTTATTGCAGCTATTTTGTCTCTTTGATCGTTATAGCAGAATGTCTCACCAGTTTAACATGATAAAAGATGTGGTGTGGGTGATAAGTGTGCTCATTACATACTAATTAAAAGGTGCACTAGCAGTGATGAATGCCACCCAGAACCCCCGTGTTCTCTCTGTGTCTGTTTAAAAATTGTGTATTAAGAACATACTTTTGTACATGTTGTTGAGCAGGCAAAAGACCTTAGTGGATTTATTCCTAACCTGTTGTGTCATTTAACAAATTGCTTTCTCAGACATGTGATCACACTTAAGTCATGGTGTATTAGCTGATTCGAGGGGGAAAAAAAGGTCTGATATTGTCACATGGAAATTTGTCCCCGTGTTATTTAGTGCTGCCTGTGATAAAGGAATCCAAGCTGGTGAACAGCTGCAGGCTCTCAGAGTTTTGGAGCAGGTATGGTTGCTCAGACCATGAACATTGCACCCAAAAGGCATTGCTTTGACTTTCACATTCTCTCCTTTTTTGTCTTTCCTGCCTCCCCTCCTCCTTCTGATTCTGATGCTGATGGATTGGGAAAGGCAACGCTGAACTTAAAAGTAACATGAGATGGTTAACACAGCTCAAGAGATATCAGAACTTGGCAGGACTGGTTCTGTACACCTCTGCCCTTGAAAGGAATTACAAGATAGACTAATTTTGTCTTGGAAAGCTTTTTTTGCCTGACTTTTCTGGTTGATTTCAATGTTAGGAGTGCCCATTTCCACATACTTCTCAGGAAAAAAAACTTCGCTTTTGTATGGGTCATCTTGTGCTTGCACAGAAACAGGTTTCAATACCGAGCTTTGAATCTAAGTGTGTCATCATTTGAGTTCACAATTAACCTCTGCCAGAGCTCTTTGTATGGAGGGACTTCATGTTTTTAGCAGCAGAGAATTATACTGCTCAGAGGCAAGGGGACACTGTCATAAACTCTTCTTGAAACAGAAAAAAAAAAGAGGGGAAAAAAAAAAAAAAGAATGTTCCCTACTTGAGGAGAAATCAGAATTGTTAAACGTAGAGAGAGTTCTCCCAGGTGTATGAACTGCCTGGGAACACCTCAGAATCCGTGTGTCTACACATAAACAACAGTCAGAGGTATTTCTACTACTTCTCTATTCTGTAAAGGTCACGCAGTACAAACACGGCTCTCTGAAGGAAACAGTTGACTAGTTTGAACACTGGCTTTCATATGCCCACTTTCATATGGGGCCGCTGGATAATAATTAAATTAAGGTTTCTGACTCTTCCTGAGGTTGAGCTTGTGAATATCTAAAGATGTGATTGATCAGAGAAGTTCAGGTTGACCGTAAAATTGATCAAAAAGCAGGCAAAGAATAACGGCTGAGCCGAGCAGTGCTGCGGGGTGAGAATCCAACCGCTGCAGGATGTGACTGGAATGATGCTGGAAAGGCCTGTTTTCATTGCAGGGTGTTTAGCACGGCACTGTCACTTAACTGTGCTGTAATTGTGAGCCTTTGACAGAGAGAGTTGAAGGCTGACACATCACATGTGTTTGTATGTGCTGCGTTTTTCTTCACATGGGGAGAGAAGGGTTTAAATTGTGATCAAAAAGCAGCTGAGTTTTTGTTGCTCACTGGTTGGGTTCTACTGGGCTTTCGAGTGAGGTGGCTGATGATGTGGCTGATGATGTGGCTTTTCGTGGCAGTGAGTGGTTCTCCCTCTCACAGAATCTCACTCAAGGAACTTCTCCCCCACGGGCTGTTCCTGTCAGGTGTTGAGTACAAACAGCTTCCCACGAAATCAGCTTTTGGAGTAAACACAGAGATTTCTTAGATGGGACAAGGATTTTAACCCCCTGATCTGCCAACCCCATCTGCGTGACTGTGGCTGGGAATAAACCACCACATCAACCCCTTCCTTGGCAATGCAATCCATCCTTGAAAACGTGAGCAAGGAACGATAGCCCCCAACCTGTAATTTTGAGACTACCCATGGGGGAAAGCAAGCAGGCAGGTGTTTTTATGGTAATTCCAGGTGCAGGTTCTGTGGCTTTCGTAGTGCTGTGGTAAAGAAAGAGGTTTGATTGACCCATGTCCTAAACTGAGCAGTAAGCTGTGCTCTGATTTAATCAATTTTGCAAGGACTTAGTTCCTTTCAAGGCAGAAGGCAAAATTTAGGCTTCATCCTTTAAGGCTCCAAGCACTCTGAGCTTCACCCAGCAAAGCACTTAAGCAAATGAGCAACTATATGTGCTTAATATTAAGCACATCGCTAAGTCTTTTGCTGGATCATTGCAAAAATCAAGCTTTCCTTGAATGAAAAATAAAAGTTTATGTTATTTTTACAACCACCGAAGGTTTGTTAACTGTGAATTAGTCAAAAAACATTGTCCAAAGTCTTCATTTCAAGGGCAGAATTATTTAGGGGTAAGAACAGGGCAGCCTAGGAGTCAGTGGTGGTTAAAGGGATTGGTTTCAGGGACATTTGTTTTGGTGTTGTGTTCACAGTACTGATGCTGGAGTCTGATGATTTTTATGTACAGTTGTGTACAGGGCATTTGAGGCTTTTAGGTGGAGGTTTATTGTTTTGAACTGTGTTTCTGAGTTCCAGCAAGCTTTTCTTATTTTTGGTAGCCCAAAGGACTTGCATCAGCTCTTAAGAGCTGCCTAAGCTTAGAGACATGGAAAGGGTTAAGCAAAGAGTGCATGTTGCCTACCTAGAAATCCAGAAAAAAATCAGAATAAAATTAAGAAATATTTTTATGCTGTTCATTGGTGCAGTAAACAGTACCCATCATTTGAACATGCACTAGAGAAGGAGCCTCAAATTCCTTGGGAGTGATTGTTTTTTGGTGACTCGATGATCCTTTTGGGTCCTCTTCCAGCTCAGGATATTCATAATTCTATGGATTTCTTGTGGGCTATCCAGGCTCTGCCTTATTCTCTAGAATAGTGAAGGGTACACACCAACTGTCTTTTAAAAATTTGGAAAGGAAGGATTTCTTGGGGTAATGAGGCTTCTAACCCCCGGGATAACACCAGATATCAAACTGCATTTCTTTATGTGGCTTTGGTCTCAGGCTTATAGATTTTCATAATTCCACTGGACTTTTGGGACAAAAAGTGCCAAACTTCACTTTGAAAGTTCTTGCAAGTGAATACCCCCTTCTCTTTGATGTTTTTGGGAACTGCAAGTTAGCTGGACAGCTCAGAGTAAGTCCAAGATTTTCCAAAGAGGGCCTGAATGAGTATTTAGAAAAATCCTTATTTGCTGTTTCAAGCTCTTAAGTAAATCTTAACATGAAAATGTTTGTATTCCTGGTTATATAAATTCCTCACTCTGCACTGGAAGCTAATTCAGAGCCCCCTGTACTGACTGTGGAATCAGATCATATCACACCCTGAAGGGCAGCACCATCCCACTGTGTTGAAGATTCCCTCCCTTTATTCCATGGATGGTCAGGCTGAGTTCTAACCTTTATTTCCTTGGAATATTGGGAAATGGCTGTGTTTGAATATTCTGGCTTTCCTGGATCTGAATATGTGCAAAACTAAGTGCAGGATCTGTCCCCTGCTCTCACTGCATTCTAACAGGAAGATAAACTGCTGTAACATGCATTTTTTTCCCAGTGACTACAGAAGAAACATTGAGATAGTGAAGCATTTGTCAGAACTGGTCCTTTGTGTTGCCTCACACAACCATGTTGTCTTAAAAGGATATTTATACAGTACAGGGATGCTGTATAATACCTGGTATAATTCTCTGTACAGTGCCAAAAAATGTGAGGTGCCGTGCTTTCGAGTTTTAAAAATGTCAAAAATGGAAATTCGGGCTGTTTGACACTGCAGTAATTTGCTGAGAGATGTCTGAATATGTAGCCCTTTCTGTAATTTTGCACAACAGTCTGGGCTGTAATACTGCAATAATTACCCAGTGAAGTCATAATTGAAAGGTAAAAATGGAAGTTAGGGTCTACATAATTTAAACAGGACCAGGTTTTACCAAGCATGGCACATTTATGGTGTCTGCTGTGTTCCTTATATAACATACTAAAATTTAAGCCGATAACTCAAATGGTTCCTGTGGTATAAACTTGTGAAAAGTCACAATTTTGCATTGTGCTGCAAAGCCACCTTACAATATAGTGACTACCATGGCTCTTTAATATCCAGCAGAGTTCTCCTGCTGTGCTTTGTCAGTCGGTAGCAACATCCAAGTCTTCTTGTAAAAGTAATTCACACTTTTTTCACAACACTGTTGCTTTAATTACCACTGAACTCTGCTGTTGCTCAGACAGGCCTGGCAGGACCAAGAGAGGGTCAGCGCTGCAGTCACTGCAAAAGAAGCAAATGGCTTTTTTTCTTACTTTATTATTAACAAACCATCTTTGATTGAAATGCTCCAAGCTTCTGAGACCCAGCCTTGTCTCTGTGCTCTCTTGGGGTATTCATTATCAAAGTAGACCGTGGATGTCAATCTGAGAAAACATCAGAAATAATACCTAAAATCCTAATCAGAAAACGTCAAGTAAAGGCAAGACTCACATATCTTTTACATGCAAACAGCTGATCAGATTTTTCTTGTGTGCACATTGAATTTCAGATAGAAACCGGCCAACTCGTCAACTTACGTGTAAAAATGATTTTTACCCATTTGTTTGTGATTCTTTCTTTTTTCTTCATGTTTATTTCATTTGTTATATCTCGTTAGAGCCAGAGGCGTTCGTAGGAAGAAATGAAAGACGCTGGAAGACAAAAAAGATTGTATTTAAAATTACAAAATACTGCTTCTGTACCCTTGTCTCATGAAATGTTCCATATTTATATATCATTTTTCACACTAAAAAACCTGTAAAATAACCTTTATAGTAGCATAAACATAATTTTCAGACGTAGGTTTGAGTGGGTTTGTCTCACTGCTTACCTTGGAAGGGCAGGTTTGAAAATGGTCCCGTCCCTTGTGCCCCCTGTGTGTGGGATTAAACTCACCTGGAGAGAAAGGCAGCACTTTCACCATGGCAGAATCCTTCATAAACCACAACATTATGACATTTTTAGAGCAGGATGTGAGTATTTCTACACAGGAGGGAAATCACAAAGTAGATTTTGGAGTCGAAACTGATTTAGTCAACATTAAACCCAGTGCAGCCTTCCAGCCTTAACACTTATTAAAATATAGCCTGTGATCTATGAATATGATTAGAGATCAGACCTCTGTTTCATATCTCACCTCAAAGATGATACTGCAAACAGATACCACACCACTTAACGCCACAGCAATGCTCTGATACCTTTCTGCTTCGGAAAAAAGTGGCACCTGTTGGATTAACATTCAGTTAATTAATTAGAGAGCAGGATCAACCACAGGGTTTGCATGGATTGCTCAGAATCCAAGAATCTGAATATTCTTAATTTCTGGATGGAGCAAGGTTAAAGCTGACTGGGTAAACTCTCCTCAGTGATGCCATGCCCTGACCAGGACTGGTCACCTCTAGTTAAAATCCAGTTTTCTTCCTTCATAACCTGCCCCTGGCACAGTGAGTCAGGAGCACCATTCTCACTTCTCCTTTCCTGCAGCCGAGGAGCAGATTGTTTGTTCTGCAAAAAAGGCAGTTGCAGGAGGTATCACTTCCTACAAATCCTTTATTTAAATAAAAGTCCCCAGCCTTGTAGTGATTTATGCAGTACTAAAACCAGCACTGATCACATGCAACAGCCTGGGTGGTTCTTTCAAGAAGTAACATTTCTGCCCTGGCGTGGATAAATGGTTGCTAGAACCTGACTATGGCAATGCTGATATTTGCTGCTCCCTGGCCTGAAAGGATCTGTAAATTCACAGGCAAGAGATGCAGCTGAAGCTGAAGCTGCTTCTGTTATGAATCCAGTAATATTTCCTGTTCTTTTTCCCCAGATGCTTAGATGCTGCTTGTCTTTCCTCCTCTCAAATATATTTATCCTACTTATGCTGAAAAAAGTGCTTGCAGATGCCAGTAGATCCAATATTGGGGGGTAGGAAGGGCAGAAAACAGAAATCTAAGACCCAAAATGTGGAAAATTAGAAAAGAACAGAAAATACGACCGTATGATTTTTCACCATTTAAAGTCCAGCATTTTTTTTTGCATGCCCTGGACTCCTACAGTTGATCCCACAAAAGTGATCCCTTTATCAATATCAGAATATTACCAAAAAAAAAGTAAATAAAAAATCTAAAAACCTGTTTTTCTCAGGGAAAGAACTCCAGGTTTGAGTATCAAAGCACCGCTGAGAGTTTCTGGGCTTCCTGTGTGTTCAGGGTGGAGGGAAGTGCCTGGTGTGCCACTGTTCCTGTAGAAGGAACTAACCTGCTTCTTATAAGAAGCAATATAAGTCCTTACATTCCAGGACTTACATTACAACCCAGCATTTCCAGTTGTGCTGGGAAAAGAAAATCCAGTGTTTTAATTGGCAGCATTTGGAGTAAAGAAAGAATTTATACCAATGTATTGATCAGAAACATCCCTTGGTCTGTGCCAGGTGCTTTCGGTGTAGAACAAATCTGAGTTTACAGCCTCTTTTTCTGTGAGATGAATCAAATCTGAGGCAGCATGAAGCTACTGGGTCTCAGAAAACAGACTGTAAAAGCTGATATTGCTGGTTTTCATGGTAAAATTTAGTGCATGCAGAAATAGTACATACTTACTTCTTGAGGACTAAATGCATCCCTTTGGATTTAAAGATAAATAATGGTCAGAAAACCTTATTTTAAACTATTGTTTTGAAAGGCACGTGGAAAAATGAAAGGGGCTAAAAGAAGGTAACAACAGCTCTCTAAACATAGTAACAATTTTGGAGCACTGCTGAAAACGAGGAGTGCAAGTCCAGCATTCAGCAACCTGTTGTAGAAGAGGCAGTGAATAGAATTGCATCCCAAAAAGATCCCTGTAGGCTCCATCCTGACCATCTGACCTTGTTGTGGGACAACTCCACTTGCCAGCCACAGCAAACAAACAAACACCTGCCCCCTTTCAGATTGAAGAGAACATCACAGCTTGTGAATAAGGTTCCCAGTGTGTGGACATGACAACTCTGAAAAACTATAATTTAGGACCTAGAGTATTCTCTTTCTGCTTTTATGTGGAATTTCACTTTAATGCGATGTAAATGACAGTAAGAAATACATTCATAGAATGTTAAAGCCTTCCCATTAAAAATTCTGTATGCATTTTATATTCTAATTCATGTACAGTCAAAAACCCTGATAAAATCATAGTACTGATTTGACTGCTGCACTTATCGTATTAATGAGGATACTTTATGCCTTTTGAAAATTGGGATATAGTCCATTATGTGATTGTGAGTGATGTGATTGTATCACACCAATTTGTTATTCAATCCCACCCCTCCCTTCAGTCAACTTGGTGTATAGGGGAAGCCCTTGGTGAGCATGCGTTGGAGGCAGGGAAAGCTACATTTAAAATTACTATTGTCTGCTTTCATCTTTCACTAGTTAAACAGATTATGTATATTTTTTTTTCAAATCCTGAAATTTGTTCAGACTCCAGAGGGGAACTCACGGAGGTATCCAAAACATCCTGAGCACCAGCTAAGGCTGGCTGAGGATGAGACTTGGCTAAGTCAACTCTGAAGTTTCTGGTCTTTTAGACAGGGAAAGTTAGATAAAAAACCCAGCTTATCTTAAAAATCCTTTCTGACCCCTCCAAAGTGGCAGGAGGTTGGGGACTGAAAAACAGCATTTCTGTTGTTGACAACATTTTTATATCTTGGAATTACTTAGATAGTTTTAAATATGTTAATGTCTTCTCTTTGCTAGTCATGACATGCCTTGGCTTTAGGAACTCTGTTTATCCTTGTGCCTCTCTGGTTGGTCCTGGTTTTCAGTCCATGGCAAATATTTCACCTTGATGGAAATGAAACCCCCATTTTCCCTGTGTGTAACTGCTGTGTTTCCAGACTGAGTACAGCTCCTTATCTGCTGTAATGAAGAGGTACATGTTCTGCAGAACACCCTAGCTGAGGTATAGTAGTCCTGCTTTAAAGACATCTTGAAAGCAGCACTGCAACCAGAATTAAATCTGCCTTGTCATGTCTTCCCCACAGTCTATCCATTAAATATTTAATTCTGTCTGTAATGATGGTCTCTGTCATTAACTTGTCGCTGAATATTGTATTTTTTTGATGCTGCCATCTCCAGTGTCCTGTTGTTATCTATAGATGCCTGCTTCTGAATATTATCCTCAGTTTTACTACTCAGTCTATTTTTATGTTTCATATCTTTATAAAAATTTCTTACTACTGATTTAAACTTCTCTGATGTGAAGCTGGCACATGCTGCAATTCCTGTTGCACTTGTATTTCTAATTTTTGGACTTGTTAATGCAGGAACATGACTTGAAGGGCTTATCAAAGTGTGTGTTCTCTTGGTTTTGGCTGCCAGTGTCAAAGTAGTTTGTTCATGGTGGTTTTGACAGTGCATAGGAACAGAACAGGTTGTGCACACGTGTGCTTTTGCACACACGTGTTCAGGAGGTATAAAATAGTGCAGGGTAAACATACTGTATTTAAAGTGTCCTTTCTGGGGGGGTGGAGGGAGGATATATTTAAAGGTCAAAGGGAAACATTAATAGTGTTAGATAAATTTTACCCTATTTAAATTCAAACCCAATAAGAACTTTATACAATCTTTTGGACAAAGCCTGCAACGTTCTAATCTCTGCAAATCCACTCTGTACTGTTCACTGCTCTTCTTATTAATCAGTTCTACAGAGCTGTTCTCCTCTCAGTGCTGTTACACACACTGCATTTTTATTCTTCAGCTTGGCCTTTTCTGTATTTTTGCTCCGTCTTACATTCAATTACCCACAGCCCGGGTTTCAGAGCCGGCTGCCGTCGGGGGCTGCGTTTAAGCCACAGCCCATTATGTCACCCGGCTCCGTGTATTTTACTCTGATCTTCTTTAGGATGAAACTCATTTGCGAAATCTTTCCTCTGCCTTTGTGGGGAAATTATGTGCCTTCTCCTGCAGGGTCTCAAATTTGCCTTCCCAATGCCTCTGTTATTAAAAGAACAAGCAAACACCCAACTTATTTACATCCTGGATCCTATTACTTACATGTATTGTTGAGGTTTCCAGAATACCCAGGTATTCTAATTATTGTTGCTCTATTTGTTGCTTTCATAATAGTATTTAGTGCTCCAAATCCAATGTCTGCTTCCTTCAGAAGCCTTTTGTGTTTTTTGTAATGTGTGTTTTCCTATTTGAGAAGTCCATCTCCCTTCCATCCCTGTGCGTTTATGACAGGCATTCCTGAAACTGGAAGCTGTTTGCCCAGTGAGAGTTCTCTTTGAAAAAACCCACAGCACAGAGCTTATGACATTTGATGAAAGTCTTGGTCACTCTTCAGGGATGGTGCCTGGGATTGAATTTTAGAGTTACTCAGAACTGCCGTGCTTTTTATGTCATTTTCACAATTGCATTTGAATTAATTTTTCCGGTCAAGATGTGAGGGTTTTTGTTTGGTTTTTTTATTTATTTTTTTTAACATAAGCCTTCATAAACAAGGGCATGTTGTTAAAACCAGAATATATTTATAGTCTTTTATATGTAATCATAAATATACATACTAAAAATACATGTGTATGACACACTAATTATTTATATTTATCTGTAGGTAGTAAAAACACACCATCATCTTCTACATAATTTTGTTGCCATGATAAGAGTTACTGTTCACCAACCAAGTTTTTTTCCCAAGCCTTTTTGTCCACAAATTCCATCTATGCCAAAATTCTTTTGGTAAAAGGCTGGCACTGTTTCCTTTCTAGTGTAATGTCTGTGTTACCTTCAGTGTGGTTCCTCTAATGTACATATACTGAACTATATACAGATATAGATTTTAGAATGAAGAGCTGCATTAGGTACCAAGAAAGAAAGAAGGAGTCCCAGCCATGACACTTGTGCTGGAAATATAGAAAGATTTCACAGATATGGCAGCCAAGCAAATCCTTAGCTTTTAATAGTGTAAAACTTAGTAAAAGCTGAAAGTTCATGCCAGTCCTTCAAAATAATTGTCTTTAATATTATTATTGATCATGTAGTAGGAGACACAGCCTGAGTGCTACAAGGATTTCAAGGGAATGCTTTACAGCTTAATTATGTTTCCCTGGGAGATTTAACATAATTCAATTTATTTTCCCTCGTGTTTCATCAATCATTATATGAATAGAAAGGATATCTAAGCTTCATTTCTAAGTGAATTCCTGTAGATTCAAGAACTTTTGACAATAGACACACTGGAGAGAGGAATGCAGCACACCTTCCGTGGAGGAATGAACCTTCAAAATCCTCTAGATGATGGTAACGTTGCTCTTTATTGTTGATAAATTTTCTGAGGGCAGACTGTTGAGGTATTTGGCCTCTGTAAACCCAGCTGGGCTACAAGAAGCCCACTGAAATGGTGACAACTGGTTCTTTTTAGCCAGCTGTTCCTGGAAAGATTTGATTGTGCCTGGAAGATGCACATGCATGTTCTTTTTGTCTTACAAAGAGCACTGATGAATTGAGGTGGTTTTTTGTGCTGCCATAATCCATGTCACAGGGCGAGTTATAGGTGGTGTTGAATCTCACCATTGCTCTGTGCCCAGCAGGCTCTTCATCTCCACTTTGGAAGCTGCCAAATTATTCAGGATATTCATCACCTTTTCCATCAGGCTTCCGAAGCACCCATTGGAATGAAACTGAGATTATTTTTAGGGCAAAAATGGTAATCACCTGAGATTTCCTTTCTCTGCAGTGCACTGCTAATCGTAAGCAGGTTTTATGCAGAAAATACTTTGTTAATACTGTTGCAGTGCAAATCATTCCAACTGGGGCTGTCAGACCTGCCTGGGTGGGCTCTGCAGGGCTGTGGGGAGGCTGGAGGGGTGGAGAAGCTCCATTTCCCTGCCTTGCTCACCTGCTGCACGGGCTGGTTAGAGGTGGCAGGAGGAACTGGAGATCCTCTCTTGCTGGGGGGTGAGATGAAGGAGCTTTTTCAAAAATATCAGATAAGTCCAGATCTGAGCCAGTGACTTTTAAAATGAAAGGTCTGCTCTATTACCGTTAATGGGCAGGCTTTCATAATTCTTTGCTATTAGAGTACTAACTCCCTCTTTTCAAAGCCTTCCTGAACCTCTCATTGTCCAGCATTTGTATCCCTCACTTTAATGAGTGCTAAATAAGAATTATATAAGTATTTCAATAATTCTCACTGGACAGTTAATTAAGCATCACTGACTCTAAGGAGCAGTCAGCTATTACCTCCTTTTACAGACAAGTGCTTCCTCAGACACAAAGGGAAGAGGTCAATTTAAAAAAAAATGATGTGTGGATTAGTAATCTTTCTCGGTAATAAATGATCTGGCTAACAAGCTGAAACACTGAAATAAAAACTCGCCTTTTTTCTTTTTTTTTTTTTGTTCCCTCATTTTTCCAGTGCAATCTCTTGTGTTCCTTTACCCTTCTTTTATGCAGGAAATTAATTCCCTTTAACTTTTTTTTGGGGCCTGAATATTTTGAACCCAAGCTTTCCAAATTTGCTTCCCTCAGAAGGTGGCGTGGGGCATGGCCCTTCCCCGTCCTTCATTGCACATTCTTTTTTAACAGCTTCTGTTTTTCCTCACATTTGATAGATCCTACCACAAACTTCAACTAGACTGAGTGCAGAGGACCATAATACCAGTCTTACACACAGGGTATTTTATTAAGTCCAGCAGTTAAAAATGTACAAAGTTCCTTGTAATAATCCATTCATTCTGTTCTCGCCTGATTCTTGGAGTAAGCCTGCACAATTATTCAAATCCCAGCTTTTAGCTCCAGCATACACCTCGCCATGGGGCTATGCCTCTGTAATCTTGCTTTGGTCTTGCATGTCAAATGGAATTAACTCCCATAAGAAATGTATGCGAAGACAACCCAAAGTGTCTAATCCTACTGCTGTCTTAAATTTCTGAAACTCAGACCTGTCATCTTTTTCTATAGCTTTGTTGAAGTTCTCACTTCTGCTTCAGTCCATCCAAAGATGAAGTTTAGGGAAATTTGCATTTTTATGTATTTTTCAGTTGTGCACTCCCGTGGCCTTTTCACGTGTTCCCTTTGTGGAATTATTTTTTTTTCCCCCGAACTCAAGTCCTATTTTGTGCTCTGTGGAGGTGGATTCCCTTGCTTTCAGCTGGCAGTGTTCAAGTTTAAACACACAGAGCATTACACTACTGGGTGCTGACGCCACGCGGGCGCGTGGAAATAATGATATCATTATGCCTGTACCTCACCAGCTCAGCCTGGCTAATCACAGCACCCAGTTCTGACTCGATTCAATCTCAGATCACCTCCCTTTCTTCCTGAATAAAAGTGCTGGCTTGAAATTAGCTTTGCTTAGTGTAACCACGCTGTTTGTGTGTTGTACTCGGAGCAGGATTAGCTTTCCGAGGAGCCTTCCCGACGTGTCTGCCCGCTGCTGTTCTCTAGGGGGCACGCTTTCAAATCCCAGCCCAAAAAAATGCCTACATTATACATAATGAAAGGGAGGCAAAAGCACAGCATTATCAGAGAGAAACTTAATTTTCCACTTATTCAATCAAATATCAACCAGATCTGATTAGGGGTGGCCAATTTTAGATGAACCAGGCAAAATACATTTACATAGGGGGGTCCAGTTTCAACATAATTTCAGTAAAAAGCAATTACAAAATTATAGTCAGATGGAAAGCTGGTTCTTCTGGGTGTCTTGGCTAAGTGAGGTTGGAAGGGTATAACTATAACTTATTGTAGTGGATATTTAATAAGTGGTAAGCCGCAGCACTCTCCACTTGAAAGTTAATTAAGGCCATAGAATGACCATACTTGTACAGCAAATATGTTAATGGGTTGGCCATGGAAACTGTCACAACAAAGCCCAGCAGAAAAATAACAGCTTTATGCTGATGGTTACATCGTTCAAAAAATGCTGTTGTATTTTGGTTTATTTTCACTGTTTCGGGAGACAGTGCAGTAGCATTTAATGTAGGAGCTGGTTGAAGTCATTATTAGAAGCTAAGGCAAAAACTGAAATGCAGATAAAGGTTAAAATGTTTGCTTGTGTACTGGCGCTCTATAAATGCCAATAAATAGCACATGTCAGTAAGACTTTCCTCTTGTTTAGTATTTTTAGGCAGGGTGTGTGGCTGTTAGAGTCCAATTCTGCTCCAAAAGCTTGAGCTAATCCTCTCTATATAGTATTTCATTTATGAGTGTAATTGCTGCATTATTTTTGTTGCTGTTGAATAAGTGAACGCAGTGGCACACAGACTATCAATTGACTGTCGTACCTTAAGTGGATTAAATCTTAATTTTCTTCTAAGAATTCTCCTCATTCAGAGTATGGCCAGGTCTGGTCGATTTTTACATGCTCAATTCCCATGAATTTTTACAGCCCATGTGAGGATGGGGCAGGGGAGCGCTTTTCCCCCCCTGTGTAGCCCTTACTTTCATTCTCCTGGTGACCTCACTGCTGTGGTGGTGTTGGACACCTTGCTCCAAAGTTAGAAGTAATGGGAGACATTCTTTTAAAACCTTTCTGCCAGAGACTGTGGTAAAGGCACCGAGAAGCTTTGCAGCCTGGAGACAACTTAATAAAAATGGTGAAGAGTTAAGGGAAAATGAACTCTACCCATCAAACTGCTGCACACAGAGAAATGTAGTCAGGTTGGCAAATGGTGGTGCCCAGTGGATGGCCCATTAGGGGTGACTAAGAAAGCTGGCTAAGAGGAAGGGATCTTAAGAGAATATGTAATTATGAAGGATGAACTGAGTGGGAGAAGAACAAAAGTGTGCTTGGAGAGTGGAAACGATGGCAGGACAGAAGGGGGAAAAGCAGTGCCGTGTTTTCAGCAGCTGAAGAAAAACCTGAAAGAGAAAGGAAGGAAAAAGTGGGAATATTTCCAGGTCATCATGTCAGTGCAAGTGAGTCAAATGAGGCCTGGCTGTTATGTTCCAGTGATCCAGGCTGGTGTCAGCTTTGCTCAGTTAATGAGTGATCCTGCGTGAAATCAGGAGTTGGACTCGAGTCACAGCGCACACACTGCTCTGCTGGGGATGAGGGGAATGGCAATTACATGTGGGCAATTCCTGGCCAGCAAAGAGCAGCAGGAAAAATGTGGCAATCTGATGGGAAGTGGGAGAGCAATGCCTCTTGTAGGAGTTACAGTGGTTTGGGCATCCCTGATAGTGAACAGACATAAAGGTGAATAAAATTAAAAACTTGCAGCCTTTGAAGTTCTTCCTTCATCACCCTTTGCAGGTTTATGTCACGTACTTTACAAATGCTCAGTGTTCAGACAAATTGCTCTCTCTATACAGTGTCAGGTGAGGATGCCATATAGTTCCTCCCATGTGTGTGTCTCTTGTCTGAGTAAAAGCACTTTGGGGATGGTGATGTCCCTTAATCCATGTTCCAGTGTCCCACTTTTGCCGGAGATCTCGGGATGCCGGTGACATACGAATAACATTTGCAACCACGCATGAATGATTCACTCCTGATTTTTTAAAAAAAAGTGTTTCATTTTGCTCTCTCATTGCAGAGCAAGAAAGCAAAAATAGGCCATTTTAAGGAAATGATGCATAATTGTGGACCTTAAACAGTTGAGCACTGAGCCCATCACTGAGGGAGCTTTGAATATGCTCAGTACTTTCTCAAGGGGTGGCCAAGTTGGTGTCAGGTGACCTTGGGATTCTTCTGGAAGTTTAGTGTTAAAGAAATGTATAATGGGACTGTTTTGTTAACCCAGATATTTCTACATAGAACTCCTGACTCAATCATTCCACTTTGTGTTAAGCTGGAATATGTAAGGCCAGTGTGCCACACTGGAAAACTTTAAAATATACCAAGTCTTTCTGGAGAATCATTTTAAAATAATCCATTATCTTATTTTCTGAGAATTCACACAGCAGGACAAGCTTCAGGTTGCTCTGAAGGACAGAATGCATCTCGAGGAACAGCTTGAATGAGACCCCCAAAACAATTTCCCCCGGGCTAATAATTGAAACAACTGGATTTTATTCTCCATAAATACGTCAAACATCCTGGGCAAGTGCTAATGCCTCTCTTGTCTTCTTTTAGCTGACTGCATCCCTCTTGGTCTTTGCAGAAGACCTCTGAAGGATGTGGCTGAGGACTGGAGAGACACAGGGAACTTGGGCAACAATGTTTTTGCAGTGGTGTCCATCAAAAGAGAAGAACGTTTGGCTTTGCTGCTGCCCTGCTCTTGTGCATCCTGTGCCTTCACTCCTGGCAGACAGTTTTTTAGATCAGTGTTTGTGGTGTTTTCCCCTAAGTTGAAACTTTCTCAGCAGTGTGAAGTCCACCCTCTTTTTCATACTTCTGCTCTGTCCCCCTCCTTCCTGTGTCAGCTCCAGAGCTGCGGTTTTATTTTGCCTATAATCACTTTCTGAGTCAGTTTGGGTGACCTTGACTCTGTATTTTTGTGACTTCTGTGTTTTCTTTGTGTTCCTCTTCTCACCATTTCTCTGCCTTACCTGTAAGTCTCTACCTCTACATAGAATTTTTCCATACAGGATATAGCCTGAGGTATTGTTGTTTAATATTCTAATAAATGTATGTGTAAGTGCGAGGGGGTGTGTGTGTGTGTGTGTGTGTGTGCAGTACCAGAAATACCCAAAAATCTTTCTAGGCAGGTGAGAAGTCAGTGCTCTGCTTGAAAGTCCTTACATTTGGAAAGTTTGCTCCTGCAATCCAGCACTTTGTGCTGAGTCCTGGTTTTGACTGGAGAACTCACACAGGTTTCTCTGTGCCAAAGTAGCAAATGCGTTGTTTTAATTTTTTGGAAAAAAACCACCAAACCCCAACAAAACAAAACCCCCCAACCTTAGTCCATATGCATTTTTTATTCTTTCAGTGTTGCCTATTTGTTTGTTTTTTATTTAGCTTGTTTGTTTGAAAATGTCCTCACAAACTTCTGCTCTGATTCCAAGTTGGCTCACTGAGCATGACTCTCCAAGGCTTGCCTTTTATCGTGTATGGCTTCCCTGATTGTTTAAATTCTCCCTGCTCCAGTATTCAAATGTGTGAGCCTGGTCTTAAGATGATGGTCTCACTTTCAAATGGGAGTATCAGAAACACTTAGCAATGTGGTTGCAAGGCTGCCAGAGTGGTTTTAAATCCTCTGATAGAAGCTATCTATTATAATTGCACCAAGTACTGTTATTAATGTCTCCAGCCTCTCCATTCTGTTTTTGCTCAAGCCATGCCCAAGAACAATTAGCTGTTTGTTTGACCCGCATTATAACATCAGCTCTCCATTATGATAACAGTGCAGTGACTAAGAACAACACATAATCTTCAGATTTAATGGGGCAGAAGACTGCAAAGGGCCAAACCCGTCTTGATAAAATGCCCTGAAGTCAGCAACTTTATGCAGAGGTGGATCTGGCACAATGTGATTTCTAGGGCTGCATCTGGTAGTTACATGAAAATGCAGGACTAATATCAATGACATGGCAGCAGATTAGTCATAAACCACTGCTGAAGATAGAAAATACTGTGGGGGAACTCAGCAGCTCAATCTCTCTTGTCTTTAGGGCAGCCCAAATCATTTTATCCTGTCTGTTGGTGTGCATGCAAATGGGAAACGTTCCCTCTTCCTAAAATTCTTTCGTTCCCTCTTCCTAAAATTTTTGTATGTGCACATACTGTTCATCACTAAAATGATCAGTGCAGGGGCTGTTGCTTTGACAAGGTTGTTGGGAGCTGACCAACATAGGGGCACATCAGTGGATGGACGCAATACCGAGGACATCCCAGTGCGTAATTTGCTGAAGAGAACTGTAGGTCTGACACACTGTAAATGGAACTGCCTTATATAAACTGTGTTTGTAGAACATAACCTGCAAATGCATTGCAATCCGAGAGCCTGAGCCTTAAAATGTGGATATTGGTCCGATAAACAGCGTCACGTTATCTGTTTTATGCTCCTGCTCAATGCAGAACACGCGCTGCCGAGAAACAGAAAGGACATGCATTTGTTTTCAGGCACAGGGCTTTTGCAACCACTTGGGAAGAATATTCTTGATTGAGAACCAAAACATTCCATGATGCTTAACAAACCTGCAAATTGAAAAATCAACATCTGCCCTGTGTAGCAACGTAGCAGGAGAAGGACCTGTAGCCTGAAAAATTCGAAATACTCCTTAAATGACGTTTTGGCGCATTTGTAAAATTACTCTGCTCTCTGAATCAAGGCTCAAGCAGTTTTTATATGACAGCATATGTTGTGTTGATAGACAAAATCTCAGCCTGCACTTGCCCATGGAAACTGCTGGATAACCTGGGATTGTGCAGCGACTGGAATTTTGGAATTCTGGCTGCTTGTGCAATGGCTGCTGGGATTTCTTTTTTTTTTCCTTTTTTTTTTGCTGTTTCCCTTATTTACATATCACGAGACGTGTCTTCATAAAGTTACTTTAATAATTCATTAGATTGATCTCTTCAGAAATTTGCTCGGGGTAAGGTGTCATTAGGAAAAGTTATTTAAACTTATTTAAAGGTTTGTGCTTGAGCAGGGCATTTACCTGCCTCACTGCTGATATTCTAAAAATACCTCCATGTCCATACCATTATCCATTCTTCACGTCCAATTGCTCTGTTATGGTAATAGTCAGAAGCACACCATGTAGTAATTACTTACAGCTGACTTAAGAAAAGAATATTCAACTCCCCCACTGTTCCACTAGAAGGTCTTTATGCACTATTAACTCATTCCTGTTTATTAATACTCTACTGGTAATTCTGGCTGCTGCTTTTTAGGTTTGTAATAGGAGGACTATTAAACAGCAATTATTGACCATATGGGTTAGTGAATATTTGTGGTGGTTGTTGGGTGGTTGTTTTGTTGTGGGTTTTTTATTTTTTTTTAATCCTTTTAAGTTGTTTTTAAGGAGCCACATCACAATATAGTGGTGCAACTTTACATCTGCCTGGGATTAGCAGCTTTGGCAGCATTCCCCACCTAGAAAATGCAAATACCATATTTCAGAAATATCAGCTGAAGCTGTGAAAATACAGAGCAATTTAAAAAACATGAAAACACTGTGCCAGACAAAGTGAAAATCTTTGTCTTTTTTTTTCTTTTCCCCAGCAGTATATGGTTTGATCTCCTTTTTTTCCCCCTTTTTTTGGTCTGTCTGTCTTTCTGTTTCTCTTTCTTTGACTTTTTTTTTCCCAGTTTTTTGGGTCTTATCCTAGAATTTGGAAATGGTCAAGTGTAAATTTCAAACTAATCAAACTTCTTCTAGAAAAGTGTGAATTAGAGCACTTTTAAGACCTAGAAATCTGCCTTCCTCGGTAAGCTTGCCTAGTGAGAAGACTGAGGAGAGACAAAATTACAGCAATTATTTCTCAAATAGCTGGGCTGAAAAAAATTGTGCCTTCCTCCCTTTCCTCTCCTGCCTTTTTTTTTTTTTTTTGCCTCCCCCCCTTTTTTTTTAATCATCTTAAAATCCAGCTGCAGTTCCTGCCTTTGCCAGCAGCAGTAGCTTTGTGGGTTTGCAGCAATGATTCCTTTTCCCACTGCTCTGCCCCGGGAAGGCCAAACCAACTCACAGTTTTGGCTTCCACTTCCATTCTGGTGAGAAAATCAAAGACTTTAGTAGGGAAAAATTATGGAGCAATGAGAAAGTGTAACCAGAAGCCTGGGGTGTGGCACAGGAGAAGAATGATTTGGTGGGTGAGTTGATTTTAATACAAAAGTACCGGGCTATGAGCAAATATTTTGCAGAATGTGTTCTCCTTTCTAAATTCTCTTTGGGATTGTCTCCAACACCACTGAAGAAAAGTCAAACTTTGAAAACCAATTACTTGTATTTGCCACTGACACAGCCTTTTTCTAGAATTTTCTTAATCCTTTAATGCTGTTCTTACACTTCCTTAGTTCTCCTGCTTGTGTGTGTTTGACTTGGATTATGAGCCCCAGCTCTGCCAGTTTGTTCCTCTGAGCTGGTGACCAGTAACAACTCCATTTAGGCACAACTGTGGGCACAGTTGGTTCTGATCATTGCATCACTAAAAAAATCTCTGCAATACTAAAACAACTAATGGCAAAAACAATTAATTTGAAATTTGAAATCAATTACTTTATTGCCAACTAAACACTCAATACTGTTGTTTCTTTTTTCCCCCATCCTTTTCTTTTTTGCTTTTAAGTTGAAATGCTTCCTTGGGCTAAACCCAAACTCCTGTGTGATGTGCCACACCAAAAGCAGTCCCTCCTTCAACAATTATTGCTTGGAAGGGGTATGTTTTTTCACAAAAGCTGGTACACTTCAGGTCCTGAGTGTTGCAGAGACATTTTTTTCCCTGATGGCAAAACTAAGAGAGGAAGAACTGAAGGGATGTGCCCTTGATAGAGAAACACTGGTGGAAGGTGGGAAGTCCTCTCTCATGGACGTTACCCCTGCCTTGCCTGAAATAGCTGCACAGCACTGGTAGGAATCCGTTGAGTGACATTAGACAAGGGACTGAAGGTATAAAAAGGTGACATTGAATTTATTGCTTGGAAATATGGGCTAGTTAATTTTCCTTATGTGCCTGGCATCTCTGCCATGGTGCTGGGTTTTATTTTTCCTTGTATAATTTGTTATTTAAAATGTTGTTTAAGGTGGAGGTGTCATTTTGAGTTTGGAGTAAATGACTAACTGGGAATCCTGTGTGAGGTGGCCCCTGGAGCAGGGCAGGGCTGCAGTGGGGCTGTGAGCAGGGGCCACAGGCAGAATTTACATCCCATTGATGTCAGAGCTGCCACAGCTGCTGGGCTTGACAGCTCTGCTGAACATCAGAGCTGTGTGAGGAAGAGCCTTACCTCTGAACCCCTAAAAGAGAGCTGGGTTTGCATCAGCTGAGTGGCTTGATTCTCTCATCTCTGATTTCAACCTGCCTTGGAACAGTCAATTATATTCAAGTAAGAGAATGTTGCGAAGTTTTATTCTTACAGTATAAAATAACAGGTTAAGACTGCCTGTGCTGCTGGTGTGTAGCTTAGTCAGGCTGGTAAATTAGTAGAGCATGATATTCTTTGAGAAGCTGGAATGTAGGAGCAATCCCTGAACATGCTTTAAGAAAAATGTTGTGCGAGTGATTCAGCTCTTCTCGCTGTTGCAGGGAGGAGATTAGAGGTGCAACCACTTTGTCAGTTCATCTCCTTAACTCATAATATATTATTTATTACAAGGATTTGGTTTCCTAAGCCTGTCTTCTTTTTTTTCTCTTAAGATACCACTGACTATTTGATCTTGAGGGCTTAGTTTTTATTATGATGATTATTATTATTATTATGTACAGGTATGTGGGGAGGGAAGGACTGAGCAACAGCCAAAGCCTTTAAAAAGCTTTTGAACACATGGACTGTCTGTGTTTTCATCTTGCTTTGGCACTCTGCAGCTTGTGCTGATGGTGTGACTGTGGTTGGTTCAAGTACATCTGGGGTCCCCTGTAGCCTTTATTTCAGGGGTTTTCTGACTCTCTTATCATTTGTTTCTCCTTTTTCTGGTATAACCAGGCCTGAGCTCTCAGTGTGAGATGTAAACTGCAGGGCCTGGATAAGGATGATTCTGCCTAACCTTAAACCAAGGGTAAGCCAGGCTTGTTGTGCTGCCCCTGTCTGTGTGTCTCACGTGTGGACACACCTCTGGGATCCAGCTTTTATCTTAAGGGCAGATCCAAATAAGATTTTACAGGAAAATGGGAACTCCAGTGACATCTGGCAGAAGAGGAAAGCCATTGTAAGATGAATTGGTCTTCTCCAGCGGGCATTTTATCAAAAATCAACTCCTTTTTTATTTAAAAAAAAAAAAAAAGTAAAATTTGTGATGTGTTTTTCTTTGCCTTTTTTTTTTAAGCAAACCTAACCCCCAAAAAACTAAGTAAACTAATGAAAATATTAACATTTAACTTTATTCAGACTAGCCAGAGTATTTTCACAGAGAGCAGGTGCATTCTTGGTGTAGCTGATGTTGCATGGTAGATTCTTCCATTTGTCAGATGTTTAGAAGAAGCCTTTCATTTAAAAGGAAGGGAGGAAGTCTTGCAGAAGTGACTTGTATGGGCTAAAATAAAAAAGTAAACTAGGCAGGAATAAACTTGCTGTGTGGGTGGCAAACTGAATGAAAAAACATCATGACTTTGTTCAGTTCCTGAAAGGGTGATCTGAGAATGTTTGATTAAAGGAGCTGGACTGTCTCATCACCTGAGCTGGACATAAAGAGGGATAAAGAATGTTAAATGAAGGTGCAGCAATGTGACATATCCCTGCTTTTCCTGACTTTGCCCCTCTCTCAGCAGACAGTTGATGAGAACAGAAGAAGGAGCAGATGATGGCACCAAAAACTGCCCTGGAGCTGTGCCTGGTGCAAACAGGATCCCGTGTGGAGAAGCAGATCGTGCTCCTGCAAAGTGTAAGTGCCTGCTCTGGTACATTCCTTCACAAAGAAACCCCACAAGCACAAATAAACCCCCTCTGTCTGTCTGAACTGGACATTTGGGGAAATTCCTTCCGAAATGTTGGTTTGAGATCAGAGAGAAATACCTGCTTTGTAACTTGCTCTGGTCATTCAACACCTGCCCTTCCTTCCCCGTCTGCCATTCCACCCTTTTGTCCTTCCTCTCACTGACTGAAACATTTGGGGCTCACTTCTGTAAGTTCTGATAAATCTTTTGTAATAGATTTTTGGGTTTTGCAGCTTAACAATATCAAATCCTTCCTGAGATTTATTGTCAGCTACACTTGACCTGGGGATCAGAACTGAGAACGTTTGATGGAATTTGTTGCAGAATCAGGGAATGTTGTGAAAGTTGCTATTTTTGGTTTCCGTTTTGCTGTACCTAGAGACTACAGATTTTTTAAAAAAATGAAATGATAAACAGTGTTTTCTTGGGTGTTCAAAACATGATGAGCGTGGGTGTTTCATGAACTTTGGCTTCTGGACAAGCTGATTTGTACCGTTCCTGATGGAGCGGTGCAAAGACATCCGAGGGTTTTAGCTTTGAGAATTTTAGAATTCCTTAAAAAAACCCAAACCACCACCACCAGCTCCCAGTGCAGGTGTAGCCTGACACAGTGGGAGTTTGGTAATCAGTTTGCTTTTCCCAGTTACTTTCCACAGCCCCTGTTGAAAGGTTCACAGACCCTTCCAGCCTTGCTGGAGACACCACTCTGTACAACCAAATGTGGCTGCAATGGCGGTGCTGGAGCTGGTGTGGACCAAGTGTTTATAGGAGATGGGACTGGTGTTGGGTGAACTACAGAGTGGCTTTGTTGGCTTCCTCCTGCAGAGTTCTTGGGCTGTCCCACCACTCCAGCTCAGTGGGAGAGGCAGCCCCATGGCAGTGGGGGGAAGAGGAGCAGTCTAGCAAACGGCGTTTCATCCGAGCAGGGCCCAAAAGAAATTAAGTTTAGCAAAGAAAACAAGTTTCATCAGTTAAGGCAATAAAGCACAGTCCCAGAGCAAGTCAATAATGCTCAATTGACAGCCAGTCAATATTTGTACTGGATTAACTTTTCAAGGAATGTGGAGATTTCGGTGGGTTTTATGTAAACACTGTAAATAGGTTGGGACGCTAAAGTACGGTTACAAATACCGCGTGTCAGATTAGATTAGAATCACTTCCAGGGAGCAGGAGTTTTCCTACCACGGAAGAGACATTTATATCTTGTGAAATGAACACAGATATGAATTTTTTGTTTGTCAAATGTATTCCAAAATGCAGCTGGGCAGATCTCGTGGCAGTGCTGCTCAGAACACTCCAAAGGACAACTTCTTCCCCCACCCCCTGTCTGTGCTGCTGCCAAGCTGTGCCAGGTAGGGCTGTAATTCAGGTGGCATCGTGGCTGCAACTCCATTGACACGAATGCTGTACAAATTAATTTAAATTTTGAGCTTGGTATAATGGAAAGAGCTGTTAAGAAATATTCAGCTTTTCTCACACTTGTTCTTTGCTGAGGAATTGGTCAGTGTGCTCAGAGATGAAACCAGAACGTGCTGGTTTCTGACCTCTGTGACACAAGGTCTTGCAGCTTTGCAGTGCCATGCCTGGCACCCACTTCTCACCAATAAAACATCTATTTACTCTTTCCAAAACTGGAAGCAAAGTGGACAAACATTTCAAGAAGAAATTAGTTACTTACAGCGCCTTTCTTTTTTTTTCCCCGAGATGTTGCCCCAGGTTTCCTGACTTGCTCCCTCATTGTAAGGAACTGGAATCATCACAAGATTCCCAGTGTTCTAGAAATAACTGAGGGTGATCTGGCCTGTCCTGCCTGTCCCCAGGCATGGCATTGAGGGCAAGCAGAAGTTGGCACTGCCCAGATTGGCAAAACAGCCCAAGTGAATCATGTCTCATGTGTAGGGAACACAATGCCCAACACTAGTGAAGCCCACACAGCCACCAAGAATCCCTCTTGCTGGAAAATAGATTACTGCATTTTATTGTTCTTCCTTTTATTTCTTCTGGCCCCTTTTTTTTTTTTTCCCGTAGAAAAGGTAATTAGGCCATAAACAGAGGTCTGACAACTAATTTTATCTGCAGCAAAATTAATATCATAAGCAACAGATAATTTTAGCTGAGCAAAATTAAAAAAGATATATTTTAATGCCATTTTAAACCACAAAGTCTAATTTTTTTCCTTTCTGAACTTCTCCTGCCTGGCTATTTTGTTATGTGTGGAGATGCTCACTCATTTAGTGAACAATTGTTTTACCTCTGCTCAGTTCCTGTCTCACCAACAGGCCTTGCTGGTGTTGGCCTGAGGTACGAAGTTGCTTTTAATTTCCTCTCTCTTGTTCTCTGGTTCCTTTCAAAGAAGAAATGATCTGAGGGAAAAGACATTGCTTTTCTTACCTCTAAATTTTCATTGACATTAATAGGAGGCAGGTGGCCAAATCCCTGCACACAGCTTTGAAAATTTAGGGTTTAACTTTCTTTCCTTTTTTTTCTTCTCCTGGGCTGATTCTTACGTTGCTGGAGTTGTGAATCCTCTGAAAAGATATTAAATGTGCATCCATACCATGTCAGCAGTGCCTAGAGAGTTTATCTACGAAATTATCGTCTACCTTCCAAATCTATAACCCTAAAATATTGATTGGTTAAAAGGTAGTGGATAAAGATTAAGACAGCACAGCAGCAGATTACCCTAATCAAATAAAAAGACTATTAACAGAGCTTCTCCCAGTTCTGAAGATGTTGGTTTGAAATACAGATGTCTTAACCAAAGTGCTACGTCTCGTTTTCTGAATGCATTTTTGAATGCATTTAAATAAATTACCAAATAGAAAGGAAGCAGAGAAAAACTCCACACGCCCCAGACAGTAAATTTCCATTTATAATAAAATTATTTCCTGCATTTCAGCAAGCAGTTGGAACTTTTAAAGATCTTTTTCATTGGATAGTGAGGAGTCAAGTGCTGGATTCTCAGCTTAGAGGGCTCTGAAGGCACATTTGTGATTTTTAAACCTGTAGTTGAGTGTGGGCACATCGACCTGAGCGTGTGGTGAAAGACGGGAGTGGGGTCACTGTGCAAAGCTTAAACAGAAATCATGTTCAACCTATATTTTATGGTTTGGGAACAGTTCTTTTAGATGATGGATTTGGGATGCCAAAATTTGAGGCAGTGTTTACTGAAAAGCAGCTCTTTTTCGTTGCCTTGGGTGTGAGTTTATGAGTGAGGTTATGTCGTGCAGGGGTCTGCAAAGGTACCAGGTACCAGGTGATCTGCTTAAACCCAGCATCACAGATCACATCCCCAGACCCTTCCTTTGATTTGGAGCCCTAGAATCCTTTGGAAAATTATCCCTGCTTAAAACCAGCACTGGTTCCACCGCTTTTGAATTTGTCACAAACATCTTATTTAGCATGGCGGGCCATATGCTTATTAATGTTCAGTGGGAGTAAACTACCAAGAATATTGCCTGGAAAAGAGTGGCATTTGTCACTAATGCTTTTAATTTATAGTGGGAATTTTTATCCAGCCAAAGGCTGAGTTGTGGCTTATCCTCTTGAAAGACTTTCCCATTGAGTGACGGCTAAGCAGGGATTGAGCTAATAACCCATGCCCTGGGTTATTGGAGCCACAGAGACAGAAAGGGAAAATAGGGTGGGGAATGTATTAATTTCCATCAGTTATGGACAATACTCTTAAATTACCGACTCTTGTTGAAATAACGTGTCACCGATTAATAATGTTGTTTCAACTTCCTAAACTTTCCTACCTAGAAATTTTAATTTGAAAAGAAAAAGACTTAAGAATGTGTGAAAAAGGTTTTGGTGTGGAGGTCTTTTGGTTTTGTTTTAAGTCGCACCTAATTTTAAGTCGCGGCGTAAATGAGGTTTTAAAAGTTTTTAACAGTGATGTGGATAAATTTGGAATTAAAATTGAGATCTGAAATGTTGTGTTGCTCCACTTTTAAAAATAAGTTCCCTCCGCATTTGCAATTAAAATGTCTAGAATCTGCATAAAATGTGTGAAATTAGAGATAATTGAAATACAGTAGCTATAAATATGTCTACTCCATTTGAAAAATAAATAAAATGTCCACTAAAAGGGTGCGAAAGCCGTACCCCCTTCTCTTGTTTCCCACATTTGGCTCTCTGGCATTTTTCACACTTTTATAGCTAATTTTTATTGCAAAACAATACGTTACATTTGTGGCTGTTGTGGGAATGCAGAATAGCCCCTGGCAGCTCTGTAAAAAAATGGAATGTTGGGAACACATTTAGAAGAATCCAGCTTTCCATTTCATCCACAGCGTCGGTGTCGTGCAATCGTATTAAGTGTGATCCAACAAAAACAAAAGGGGGAAAAAAAGAAAAGGCAGTGCTAGGGAAAATACTTAAAATAAGCCATTATAGGAAGTGTGTTCGTTCTGCCCTGTTTGTTATGTTTTCATAACATAACGAGTTGTCGTGATATCGAGCGGTACCTCACGTGCAAATTGTAAAGACACTCGAAACTCAGGCAGATATTATTCCTGCAACACCCCGTGCAGCCTTTTTGGTGAAATGGCCCTGTGATGTCCTGTCATTCCCGATGCCAGGCAGTGTTTCTGTTCCTGGGGAACACCAACTTCCAAAGGGCTGCTTGGTTGGAGAAACAGGCAGCTGTTGAACTGCTCTGCATCCCCACAAATATCCACTACACAAACCGGAGTTGAGAGGCCTCGGTGGAGATTACTGCCCTGTCTCATCAGTGCTCCCCATCCTGCAATTTTATTTCTGGAACCCCTGTTTTCTGCAGGCATTCCTTGCAGAGGGGATTATGCCAAAACAGGAGAGTTTCCGTGCTGGTTTTAGCCTGAGGGTAACGGGAATTCAGTGGGTTTTAATGTCCGTGGCTCCTTCAGTAGTTCCTCCTTCCTCCCTGTTGCAGGGGGTGTCACAAGAAATTTTGCTGCCCTGTATTTTTGGCAGAGTTGTGGATGTATACTGGACTCAGGTGCCTCACTTCAGATCTGACGTGATTCCGGATTTGGGGATAAGAATTACGAGGAGGAGACAGATTTCCAGGATGCATTTGAGGAGTGCTGAAATGTTAATGCATTAAGGCTGAAACGGTGGGATTTAAATCGCTACATTGAGTAGCAATAACAGTACAGAGGGATTGATCCCAGAAAAGTACCAGAGAGGTTGTGTCTCATACAGGCCTAACCACTATGGAGTCATTCTTCAGAGACAGACCAAGCAACAGAAGAACCACAGCCTTACCTGCAAGGTGCCTTTTCATATGTGCTTTCTTCTCTCCTTTTAAGTTGTCCTCAAGGAAAAATAAGAGCAAAAAGTCCCCGTGCTTCTCACTGCACATCTACAGCACTTCATAAATAATAGTGGCTGTTTTAAAAGCAGGGGACAGGCAGAGGGTTACAATGGATGAAAGCTAGTTAGTGAGTTAGCCAGATAAATGCTTAAAAGAACAGCAGCAAAGATAATCCTGCATTTATTTCTGGGGGATTCACCAGATGACCCTTTGGTGTCTTTCCTGATGTGTGTTTCTTGAGTCAAAGGGTTGTGCAGAAACCTGAAAAACAAACCTGCAAACTTGGGGTATTGCTGTGATTTGTGATGGTCCCTCCTTGGGCTCATTTCTGAGGAACAGCCAAGCCCTGTGTCCGGCGCGGGGTGGGATTGGGAGTGAGCTGTGGCAGCGATTCCCCAGCACAGGCAGGCACTCCTTCCTTCTCTCTAAACTTACTGAGTGACACGTGCAAAATTGATCATTTCAAGAGCCTTTTGTACGACACAAAACTTCAAGCAGAGAACCCAAGGCATTTCCTTTCATCAACCTGGTTCTAATTTGATCAAAGCACGAAAAAATTCAGCCCGCCTTTATTTCCTGTCCAGTTCTTTTACACTTTACAGCACATTATGTATCAGTCTCATATCCCTGAATTTTAAGAAGCAACCAGTTATATAATTGGATCAACAGTTGCCAATCACTCCAGCACAGCACTGCATTATTACTAAGCTGACTGTAATTTTGAAGCTCTTTTTTATTATGCCTATGACTATATTATCACTGTATACATATTAGGACAGCTGAACGAGCCCCTTAAGGAAAATAAGGGTTCCAGTAACACTGAGAGGGGAGAGATAGAATTGAGGATTCACCCCTGTTACAACCCTGGTGCCTCATGGCACATTCTCAGGAGAAAGGAAAAGAGCAGTAGCCGTGTGCTGCCTGTGAGTCCGACCCTCAAATCCGAATATTGCCACGGTGCTGAAGTGAACCATCGTGGCTGCTGAAGCAAATGAAAAATCAGATGTGTTTGCTGCTCTCCAATGTGGTGGATCTCAGAAGAATTTTGCATTATGTAAGCCTTTAAATCCTGTTCCTTCCCTCTCGAAGCTCCCTCCCCACAGGCACCTGCACACACAAAAGTTCAAAATGAAGCCACTCTGCTGTGCGCTGTTCCTTCCTGAAGAACTTGCCAGTTGTCATTTGCATGTGACAGAAGCCAGCTCTGTTTTATGTCAGTAATTTACACGATTATATAAGATAGTTAAAAACCTCAGGAAAAGAGTATTTTTGCCCCCCTTAAGCCCGAGATGTCAGAGTTCTTTGAAAGACCTTGGTTCTTGTCTCAGTCGTGTCTCCATAAATAAAACTGAGTGACAGCCTGTTAGAAAACTCCACGTTTTATACCATTAATTTCCAGATGAGCATTGTTACTCAAATCAGCATTTAATTCCCAACAGCCCCAATGTTTCAATACCTTGTAGCAAACAAATACAGGGAATTTACACAATGGCAAACAAATTACAGCAACATTCCATAGAGCTGACATATGAACCTATAACCTCTTAGGTAAAGGTGAATGACTATTAATGTAATTTTGTTATTGTAAGGAACTCCCTCCTTTTTTTGCTGTTCCTATGCAATTCATTTGTATGCATTAGCTTGAAAGAATTAAACCTGTAAATCATAGCTTGGGCAATAATAATAATATAAAGAAAACAATATGATTTCTTCTGGTTTTGCCATTTCAAGCTCACAGATTTACTGGTGCATAAATAATACAAAGAAAACAGTAAGATTTCTTCTGGTTTTGCCACTCCAAACTCCCACATTTACTGGTGCTTACCTGTTTCTGCTTTGGCTTTTTCCCCTCTTTGTGCATACACACAGAGACATGAATATTTGAATATATGCAGGTGTTTTTAGCTATATATGTGCTTTGTGGGAACATATCCATATGTTTCCAACACAGACGTTTTAAAAGGGCATTAATTTCATATATTTTACATATCTGTAGACACAGACAAAAGCATGGATGCGTAAAAATGTAATGTCTCCCCTCAGCAGTCGGATTCTGTGCCCTAAAGGAATTCACCAGGAAAAACTCACGAGCAAAATGCAGTTTAAAGCATCTCACTGTAATTAAAATTGCCCAGTAATTTTTGGACAAAGTGATAAAAAAGTGAGGAGATACCTGGATTTGGAAGTCCGTGGGGTTTTCAGAAAAAGATTTTGGCTTTTATTACGTTTTTTGTGGGGGTCAGTGTTCCCTCCATGTTGTATTTATTTAAATCTCAGCTCTGAGTAGGTGCCTGGCCCTTCACACCCCTGCACCTTGTACACTGATAAAATGAAGCAAGTGGCTTATCACTTTTGAAGCCTGTTTTACAGTGCTGTATTTCTTCTTTAGCAATTCATGCTGTGTTTTTAAGTAATGCAATAAACCCCCTTAACTATGTTCCTGTGTAAAACTGGCTGTTGTGTGAGGAGCTTGGTCACCCTCAGCTGCTGCTGTGCTATTCCTTAAAAATCCCCCCCAACCCAGAGAGAAGCCAGGCCCCTGTGCAGGGGATGTGTGTGTGCAACCAGGACTCAGTGCTACAAAGACAGCAGTGGCATCAGCCCAGAAACAACCCCTGTGCCCTCCTCCTCCCCCTCTGCCCATCCCTGGGATAATGGGAGAATAGAAATTCCCATTTCCAGCCTTGCTACAG